>NW_006239255.1:94446-95123 GCF_000226075.1 Solanum tuberosum | reverse complement strand
AGTTGAAGTCGTGTTTGGTTAAATTTTATGCAAAAAATATTTCGAATTTAAATATACTTTTTCTAAAGGCATAATACATAAATCTGTCATTTAATTTGGTTTCATCTAACATTTATGTCCTTCAATTTTAGATGTTCATAAGTAGACACATAATCTTGTATAAAATTGAACAAGTTGACACTTGTGTTCTACTTGACGTCCTACATGACAATATAATTCACGTCCTATGCGACGTTTTTTGTGGCTTCTACATGTGTTATTCCCCATAGGACGCGTGTTTCTACTTATTCAACTTTATAAAATTTTAAGTGCTTACTTATGCACACCCTAAGTTAAATGTCATAGATGTCAGACAAAGTCAAGTTAAAGATATATTTATATATTATGTTTTTATAAATATGGTTTATATTCCTCAGTTTCTAAAAATTACTTGACTAATTTACCTGAGACATACAACTAAATTGCACTAAATAAAATAATATCTCAAAATAGATAGTTGTATAATGTCATAGATTAGATCTCATATAAGAACTACCACATACTATTACAAAAAAAAAAATCACTTTATTTAAAAAAAATTAAGTTGAACTTGTGTTAAGCTATTGATTTTGCAAATAATATTTGATTATTTGAATGGGGTCATTTTTATAAGAATAAATAATTTGTGATAAAATTTT
>NW_006239255.1:89829-94300 GCF_000226075.1 Solanum tuberosum | reverse complement strand
GTTATGTGGTATTAGTTATGTTGGTATTAGTTATGTAGAGATTACAACAATACATAAATTATTAATTACTGAAGATATTATTTACAATTAATAAGCAAGCAAATAGTATAATTTCCCAAAAAAAAAATAAAGAAAGAAATCTTCTTTATACTTGAGTGAAATTTATGTTTTTTTCTCTCTAAAAACATAACTCTTTATGTGTTTTTGAAATTATTACTCAAAAATCTTTTTCTTAAAAGAGATGGTACTCAAACTTGCTCAAAACTTTTTTGAAAATCTTAGTTTCCTCTCATTTTAAATGTAAAAACATTTACTCTTGGGAATACTTAGTTCCAATATATCATTTTAAAGAAAATGAACTTAGTTCTACTCTTCCTCAACTCATATGCTCAAGTCTTAAAACAATTTAAAAAAAGTTTGCAAAAGACTTCTTAAAATAGGGTTCATGCCGAATTATGGATGTGAACGACTCAATTCAAGGACTCAATGTTACCTCTCATCTCAAGACTGTTCGACTCATAGAGTTCATGTGGAATTCTGTGCATAAATTGCTCAACTCAAGGACCTTCATAGGTAACATGTAGTAGCCCCATGATTAGGAACTCAGTACTCAAGACTTAGAACTTGAAGATGCTACTACTCTCAAAGATATTCAACTTATGAAGTTCATGCGGAATTTATGGACATGAACGACTCGACTCAAGGGTCTAAATAACAATATGGAATTCATGTATATGATTCTTATCATTCTCATACTTACTTCCTCAAAACTTAGCTCAAATCAATAGTTGATCTCGAAGGATTCACAATTGAACTCAAAGACTTTCTTGAACTCTACTCTTAGCTCTTTCTTGAATTTGAATTTTGAATTATGAATTCAAGAGTTATGATTCATGATATAAAGGATCTCGATGATAGTATAGACTCATGAATACATTTTCATCATTCTCATACTCACTTACTCGAGTCTTGAAACAAGTAATTAGAAATTATAGAAGACTCCTCAAAAGACTCTAAGGGACTTTCTCAAAAGACTCGAAAGAACTCTTAAGACTTAATTCTTAGTTCTACCTTGAATTTGAATTATGAATTCAAGGTTATTATTTTGTGTTAGGAAAGATATCGTAATGATTAAATGAGTTTTAGATAGTTAATCATGAGAAACGGTCAAGAAAAACACTATCTGGGAGCAAGTCCGCGACGCGGAGATGCATTTTAATATTTGATCGTGAAATAATGTATTTAAGATTGTAATATTGGGCTCGTTAACGGGCCCTTTCATATCTAGTACTATATAGAAATGTGATAAGGAGGACGACCAAGGGTAAATCAGTTATTTAACTTAATCATATATCTATACTACTTGCTACACGTGTCACTCAATGCCCCAAGATCACTTTATTACCACACAAACACACAACTTTATTCTAGATGCATCCTCTCCATTGGATTTTTCTTACTTCTATTATTTAATCAATAAATAGAGACTATTTTCTTCACACTAATGGTGGTAACAATTTCAGTTTAGTATTTTTCTCAGTTTTTTCTCTAAGCTTTCTTTTGATCCTCTTCATTTTTTTTTCAATTTAATGGCGGAATTCATAGATGTTTATTTACATACTTAACCTATTTCTTTGGAATGCTGATATTTATTTTTTCAGACTTTCGAATACTATGCTTTCCTTTCTTTTATCGTCTCAACTAGGTGATTCAACTTTAGGTATATTTTTATCTCAGTGTTGATATGATATTGAAAATTTAAATGTGGTATTAGTGTAAAGGAATTAAACAAATGTATAAATGTGCCTTAATCACGATTAGTTAAAGCTGTAATTATACACTGCTTATATGTTGTGCAGATAGCTGAGTTAGTTAGTGCTTCTAGAATCAAGTACAGTTAGTTACAAGTTTGTTAGAGCTGAGTCGATTAGATATATTGTATATAAGTGGTCCTATTGTATAGAATGAATCAATCAAGAAAGCAGTTCACATTCTTTTCTTATGAATATTTTTCCAGTGTTCTTAGCTACTGTGCAATTCGATCGATAATTCACTAAACTTTACATGGTATCAGAGCAAGGATCGATCATGGCTTCCATCTATTCAACAGTTTCTGCTTAATTTTCAGCTATTTGTTCTTTTTCTTCTATTTCCATAGATAATTCTGAAGCAGCTGCAGGAACTCAGTCGAGTTCATCCATGGTAATTCCCCCAATTGATCATCTACATCCTCTCTACTTACATCCATCAGATGCACCTGATTCATTTAATGTCGGGATCATGCTCACTGGAACTGATAATTATACTTTGTGGAGCAAGGCGACACAATTGGCTTTGCTTGGGAAGAACAAAGTAGGCTTCATCGACGGATCAGTAATGAGGGATCAGTTTTCAGGAAATTTAGCTCGACTTTGGGACAGGTGCAATGCGATTGTTGTTTCGTGGATTCTCTGCAATGTAAGTAAAGATTTGCATAGTCGAGTTCTTTTTTGTTCAGATTCGCAGTTGATCTGGGCAAATCTTAAAGAGAGATTTAACACGGTTAATAGTTCTAGGATTTTTCAGCTTCATAAAGAAATTTTTACTTTAGTTCAAGGTGTTTCATCTGTTTGTGTTTACTATTCGAGCCTTAAAGATCTTTGGAATGAGTATGACTTCATTATGCCTCCTCCTTTGTGTAATTGCCCCAAATCTAGAGAGTTTTATGATCATTTACAATATCAAAGGATGCTGCAGTTTCTCATGGGCCTGAATGATAATTATAGTCAGGCTAGAAGTCAAATTTTGCTAATGCCTCAACTTCTTAGTGTTAATCAAGCCTACGCCTTGGTCAATCAAGATGAGAGTCAGAAGTTAGTTGCTGGATCAAGTAGATTAGTACCTGAGAATATGGCTCCCACTGCCATGTTTACTATAACATCCGGCAATATGAAATAATTGAAGAGGCTTAGAATTGGAAATTTTCATTTTTGGAAACAATTTTAATGTTTTGGAAATTTTGGCTAAGTATGGAAAATGTGAATTTTTGGCCAACTTTGAACAGTCATAAATTCTAGCTCAGGATGAGTTAGGTGGAATTCCAGTTATGGTTGCAAAGTTCGTGGAACGATCTTTCCAACGCCACCGAGTTTGCTCGATTTCGAGTTCGTATGAGTGAGATATGCCCTTTGAAAGTTGGGCAGTTGACAAGGAATTCCGTCCGGGAATCATTAAGGGCATTTTAGTCTTTTCCCTAGCCAATTCTTTTGGGATTATATTGTTGTATAGGGCTGATCTTTGGATCATTTTGTTCCATTTTCAAGAGAGTGAAGGCTAGGGCTTGAGAGTGAAGAAGAGAGGAAGAAGAGAAGAAGGAGAAGGAGAAGAAGAAGGGAAGAAAGAGGAAGATCAAGCAAGTTCCGTCAAGATCATCGTGGATTTTCGTCGGGGGTGATCCCTACCAAGGTATGTGAGTTTTTAGTGATGGGTGATCCTTTCCCCCACACACCGAGCCCCTTTTATTCTTTGAGGTTAGAGGATTTAGAGTTGGATACGTGAAGGAGAAAGTCGGGCAGCTTGCGAGGAGCACGTCCGCGTCGCGGACTTGTTCCCTCTGTGAACAAAAATCTTCTCCGCGTCGCGGACAGGACGCGGACTCCTCTGTTTTCAGAAATTATGTTCGGAGATTTTCTTAAGTTTGGCTGTCCCAAATCATTCCTAAATCATTCCTAAACATCATGAGGTCCTTCCAAACACCAATCAAGTCCTTGAATCCATAATTCAATTCAAGAAAATTAGATTCCATGTCAAGTGAAGTTAGCGCCAAGCTTAGAAGTTAAGCAAGTCAAGGCAAGTCGTTAAAGCTTTTCAAGAGTCGTTATTGAACGTCTTAACGTCGTATCAAGTCTCAAGTTAAGTTAAGAGTTTCAAGTCAAGTCAAAAGTAAAGAGTTCAAGTAAAGTAAGGAGTAATGAGTCGAGTCCATTTCTCCAAAAGTTAATAGGGAACTATGTACTTCCCAAAGAAGTTTCTAAATGTTTTTACATTTAAGTAAGAAAGGAAATCATGTCTTCCAAAAGAGCCGTTGGGCTAAGCTTTGAGTAATTATCTACAAACTAAAGAAAGAAGTTATTTTTAAAAGCATGAGCCAAAGTATTTTTGGGAGTAGTATTGAGCACCGAATTGGGGACACGAGTTCATATTAACTCAACTCTCCATAAGAACCATGCGCCAACATGGGACTTGACGTATCATTCTTTTTAGATGATCACGTAAGATTAGGCTAGTGGATCCACTAAGCAAAAGTAATGTCCTATATCGATGGCAAGGTATAGGATGGTCCTTTGGCAACGTGAGGTAAAACGTTGTATCATCACTAAGGCTCGTAGTGGTGGTTGTCGGTTAAAGAACCTCCCACAAAAGTTATATTTTTATGTTTATAAAAGGAAAGTTGAGTTGTTATCATTTTATCCTTACCGATCTAAGTTGTTTA
>NW_006239255.1:69770-89402 GCF_000226075.1 Solanum tuberosum | reverse complement strand
ATCAGTTAGTTTTGAGTCTCTCATCCATGTATATGTATATATATGTAAATATTCTATTTTGAGACTCGAGTTGCCCTTTGGGCTATGTTTTTATCAGTTAAGTTATTTATGTCTTTGCATGACATTGAGTTGTCTGTTGAGTCAGGTTTCCGCTGAGTTAAGAAAGCCAGGCCAAGGGTTCGCCTGGGGCCAGCAATGGTCTCCGGGTGCCGGTCCCGCCCAGGGCGTAGGCTCGGGGCGTGACATTTACTTCTAGATCTGGATATCAGAGACCTAAGAAACCTTATGCTCCTAATGCATTTTGTGATTATTGTCACATAAAAGGTCATTGAGAGCTGATTGTAACAAGTTATTGAAGTGTGATCACTGTCATAAACTGGACATTTCAAGGTTGATTATTTTCGTTTAATTGGATATCTACCTGATTACAAGGGTAAAAGAGAGGCTATAGTGGCTGGAAATTCTGTTTATGATACAGGATGTGTGACAGGGTCTGTGAAGTCTCCATTGAACCCTCCCAATTATTATCCCATGCTCCAGACTTGTGTGCTTTCTGTTCAGGCTTCTCTTCCTCAACAAGGGATGATGCCAATGCCAATGTTTACTCAAAGACAATATCAATAGTTACTGAGAATGTTAGAGCAGACTTCTATTGATGAGACTACTAGCAGTGCTAATATGGCATGTACATCTCTTTTTTGCCTATTTTGAAATGGATAATAGACACAGGTCCTTCCCATCATATGATAGGTGATCCTAGATATTTACAACACAAAGGTTGATAGAAAATGCAGGGAAAGTTCAATTGCCAACAGGGGATTCTGCGAATGTGTCACATATTGGAGACTATCACATAGGAGGAGATGATGTTCTTAGAAGAGTGTGTACCAAGTTTAACCTTATCTCAAGTAACTAAGGACTTGAACTGCAATGTTATCTTCTTTTCTAAATACTGTGTTTTTCAGGATCTCTCATCTGGGAAGGTGAGGGTGATTGGTGAGGAAGAAGATGGTCTGTACACACTGAGCTCTCTGAGAAATGATGATGAGGTAACACCACCGAGATGTTTGGCTGCAACTCAAGATGCATATGCCAATGTCTGGCATCAAAGGTTCTGTCATGTGCCTATGGTTGTAATAACGAAAATTCCTTCATTCCAAAAACTTGGTAGTACTTTGCATTACATAATTGTGAGATCTGTCCCTTGGCTAGACAAACAAGGGTGTCATTTCCACATAGTATTAATAGATCTACTTGTAACTTCCAGTTAATTCACATGGATGTTTGGGGTCCCTATGGAGTTGAAACTTTTGATGGAATGAGATACTTTTTGATAATTGTTGATGATTTTTCAAGGTGGACATGGATTTTTTTGATGAGGCTTAAATCTGATGTTAGTAGCTTGTTGAATTATTTTTTTACTGAAGTAGAGACTCAGTTTGGTAAGAGGATTCAGAGAGTAAGGCGTGATAATGGTTCTGAATTCTTCAATTCTACCTGCAATGAATTTTTTAATTTACATGGTGTTATACATGAGATCTCTTGTCCACGTGCACCTCAACAAAATGGTGTTGTGGAAAGGAAACATAGGCATATTCTTGAAACAACCAGGGCAATCAAGTTTCAAGCTGGTTTTCCAAATAAGTTTTAGGAGTGTTGTATTCAAGCTGATGTGTATATACTGAATAGAATCCCTTCTACTGTCTTAGGATATGTGTCTCCTTTTGAGAAAATGTACAACAAACCTCCCTCTTTTGATCATATGAGAGTCATAGGTTGTTTGTGCTTTGCCACCAATCTCACAAAGCAAGATAAATTCAGTCCTAGAGCAATAAAAGTTGTGTATTGGTAGGCTATGGGTCAACTCAGAAGGGATATAAACTTTATAATCTGGAGAGCAGGACCTTTTTTGTAAGTAGGGATGTGGTATTCTTGGAGTCTAATTTTCCTTTTAAGAGTGATACTACAGCTAACCAAAGTCAGACTTTTACCCCAGACCTATTTGTTTTTTATGATGTTGTTACTCCTCCAACTCATAGTGTATCATCTCCTCATTCAGTTCCTGCTCAGGTGCTGAGCACTCATTCCCTAGGATCACCAGTCCTATCCTCTTATGATACTTCCCCAGCTCCATCTAATGTCATTGTTGCACCACAACCAAGAAGGTCCACTAGAGATTTTAAGCCTCCTATTTGGCACAAAGATTATGTCACAAAAGCTGGTCCAAGTAGTTGCCTTTACTCCATAGCTTCAGTATTAGATTACACAAGATTTTCATACCAATATCAGAGTTTTGTTTCAAAGTTTTCAATTGATATTGAACCTGCAAGCCATTCTGAAGCTGTAAAAGATAGTAGATTGATAGAGGCAATGCAGAGTGAAATAAAGGCACTAGAAGACAACAAAACTTGGGAACTGGTGGATTTGCCTAGAGGAAAGAAAGCCATTGGATGTAGGTGGGTTTATAAGATCAAATACAATGCAGATGGAAGTGTGGAAAGGTTCAAAAGCCAGTCTGGTAGCTAAAGGATATAATCAAAAGGAGAGCTTTGATTATCAAGAAACCTTCTCTCATGTGGTTAAAATGGCAACTATTAGATCTGTTATCTCCATTGAAGCTGCAAATAAATGGAGAATTTAACAAATAGATGTGTATAATGCCTTTTTACAAGGTGATTTATATGAGGAGGTGTCTATGACTTTGCTTGAAGGTTTTGGTAGGAAGACAACCAACACTCAGGCTTATAGATTGTTGAAATCTCTTTATGGTTTGAAACAAGCCTCAAGGCAGTGGAACATCAAGTTGACTACCACCTTGACAGCATCAGGTTCATTCAAAGCACAAGAGACTACTCTTTGTTCACTAAGAGAATGGGGGGGGGGGGGGACATAATTATGATAGTACTCATCTATGTGGATGACTTATTATTGACAGGGAGTGATATGGTTATGATCAAAGAGACTAAGGAAGCACTGCAGCATGCTTTCAAGATAAAAGATCTCGGGGAACTTAGATATTTTCTTGGTTTGGAATTTGCCAGAAATGAGGATGGTATACTCATGCATCAGAGAAAATACACTCTGGAATTAATAGCAGATATAGGGCTAACAGAAGCTAAGCCAGTCACAACTCCCATAGAGTTGAATCAAAAACTCACTTCTGTTGAGTTTAATGCCACCATACCTCTTTCCCATACAGATCCACTATTGCAAGATCCTGCTAGTTATCAAAGGCTGATTGGGAGGCTGTTGTACCTCACTAATACCACTGATATACCATTTGATATGCAGTGCTTGAGCCAGTCCATGCATTGTCCAAAGTCTTCACATATGAATGCTGCACTTAGGCTGGTTAGATACCTCAAGTCAGCCCCAAGTTTGGGAATATTGATGTCATCCATATGAAGCAACAGTCTAGAAGTATTTTGTGATGCAGATTGGGGTTCATGTATCAATAGCAGAAGATCTATTACGGGATACTTGGTTAAGTTTGGAGATTCACCTATCTCTTTGAAGTCTAAAAAACAACCCACAATATCTAGAAGTTCAGCAGAAGCTGAGTATAGAGCTATGGCTTCAACAGTAGCTGAAGTAGTGTGGCTGGTTGGCCTGTTTCAGGAACTTGGTGTCAATATTTCACTACCAGTATCTTTGCATTTATACAGTACCTTAGCCCTTCAAATTGTAGCAAATCCTGTCTTTCATGAAAGGACAAAGCATATCGATATTGATTGTCATTTTATAAGGGAGAAGATTCAAGATGGACTGATTATAACAAAATATTTGTCTATCTCAGAGCAGCCTGCTGATGTTTTTACTAAGGCACTTGAGAAAGGTCCTCATAGTCATATTATGTCCAAACTAGGAATGAAGAATATCTTCATAGCTCCTAGTTTGAAGGAGTCTGTAAAGGAATTAAACAAATGTATAAATGTGCCTTAATCATGATTAATTAAAGCTGTATTATACACTGCTTAGTTAGTTGTGCAGATAGCTGAGTTAGTTAGTCATGTTAGCTTCTAGAATCAAGTACAGTTAGTTACAAGTTTGTTAGAGCTGAGTCGGTTAGAAATATTAATGTATATAAGTGGTCCCATTGTATAGAATGAATCAATCAAGCAGTTCACATTCTTTTCTTATGAATATTTTTCCAGTGTTCTTAGTTACATTTTAGTGTTCTTAGCTACTTTGCAATTCGATCGATAATTCACTAAACTTCACAATTAGTGTTGATATTGAAAGTTAAATGTGGTATTAGTGTTGATATTGAAAGCTAAATGTGGTAGTTATTTCCTTATTCTTTTTCTAACAAATACTTTTTAATTTTTTTACTTTATTTGATCAAAATAACAATAACAATTAAGATATAGCTAACAACATATTGGAAAGGTGATAGAGTTTCTAAAGGTTGTTATGTGTAAAATGCAGTTGTGAGATTTTGGGGGAAGATAATGATGAATAAAACGTTACGAGTATATTCTAGATTGTTTGGACTCTCCAAAAATATTATCGCAAACATGTCCAAAAATATTATCGCAAACACGTCCAAAAATATTACCGCAAACATGTCGAATTCTCCAAAAATGCACTACTTTTGGAGGATCCGACACACTCTTAACGACATTTTTGAAGAATCTGAGCAACATAGGTTTTAGTAGTAATTTCATTTGCTCTAGGATTGTTTTTGAATTTTGAAAAATGGCTCGTGTGACAATTTGGAAAAAGGAATATATAAGTACTTTGTTTCAAATTAATACTTGTGACATTTTGGAAAAAGGAATATGTCCGACATTTTCCATTTCTATGTCATATTACTTCAACTTCGTGAACTGTTCAAATTTTGAATTTGGTGATCAATCAAATATATAAAGATAAGGTCTCAATTTGTATGACGTTAATTAAGACATATTATTAGACCGTACAATTCTAAGTTATGTGCTCTGTCAAATACTGTTATATAAAATGAAGCAAAGGAAGTAATAAAGTAGGAATATTATATTAAAAAATCTCCATCTCCTCATGCATATGAGGTAATATCATATACACTTGAACTTCTCACAGTTGTCTGATAAAGGATTTTCCTTTTCTTTATAGAAGATGCATTTCAGTTTCTCTGAAACAGGTCCAGTGTTTCACATGCTGCCTCCATGTTCTATTGTAATTCAGGTTAGTAGTAATTTCTAATTGATCTGCTCTGGTATATAATAAATAATATTATGCTCATGAAACCAAAATACAAATATAGAAGCACCCTCCCTTCTTATCTATCTTCAGGTTGTGTAAAAAGATTCCAAGTATTTTTGAAAAATTATTAGGTTATCTAACAACTTTAAAAAAGTGACCTCTAAAAATTCTAGCAGGTAAAACTGTTGAAGCAAGAGATTTTCATTTCATTTTGAAGAAATGGTTCTTTCTTTTATTGATAGTTTTTGACATTATAGAGCTATAGAGTAATGAGTTGCTAGAGGAATTGTAAAGATAACTTCAAACTGCTATTTGGATGATTTTAAGGATTATAGATTCAAATATATGAAGTCTATTTGTTGTGCTTGGAAGATCTTAGATTATTGATTCTTATTCTATTTGTATGAAATTTATAGTTAAGGGTAATTCTTTCGTACATTCCAGCCCTAGTGTATTTATCCACTGGCATTGAAGGAGAAGAATGACAAGGTCTGCTTCCACAGTAAGGATTGCCGCCTAGTCCAATCCAAGAGCAAACAAGAGACGCCTCATTAAGCAACTTCAAGTTTAGTTTTAAAAAAAATTGAGATGCAACTTTTAAATTCAATATTTCGACTATATAAATTGCCTAAGTTGCTAATTTGTCGATATTTACTTTTTGTTACAACTTTTTTTTCTTTGAAATTTCCTATAAAATATAATGTGGCTCTTAAAAGTGTTGACAAAAATTGAGATTAATGAACTAGTCGAATGATGGTTAAGCACTTCCTGATAAGTCTCATGGCGTAGTAACATAATTTTTTTGTGGAGGCTTGTTTGGCATGATTTTTTGATAATAATTACGCATGAGGCCTAAAATAAATTGATCAAGCGGATCTTGTGGTATTCGTTTTATTACTTTACTACGCATTTTGCCTAACTGCTCTTTTATTTACTATATTCTAAACAGTTTGAATTATCTATCGATACGTTATCCTACAAAGAAGAGCCTTTACCTTCTGACTTTCTTTATTAGTCTTTGCTTGAGCCATGTACTGGTAATTAGGGGTGTATAAAATCGCACCAAAAATCGAGTCAAATTGAAAAAAATAAAATTTGACTAATGGTTTGGTTTGATTTGGTTTGGTATTGCAATTTTTTTTTTTTTACTATACTAGGATTTGTTTGGTTTTAACTAAAAAAAGTTAGTCCGAGACTAAACCAACCCAACATTATATATACAATTTTAAAATTTTATTATATATATAAAAATATTTACTTTGATATAATTTCTAAATATTTCTTATAATTTTTCATAATTTTTATCTTTTCACATATTATTTCAAGTTTTTGACTCTTAGAATTTTGAATGGTATAATAAAGGTTATCATAGATATTAATAACTCTAATAAAGCTCAAATTAAAATCAAATCAATACTAATGCTAACAAAAAAATTAATTCCACACAAAGAATGACAATAATGATGAATATTTGTTATTTAGTTTACAGTAGTTTAGACATTTAAAATAAATAACCTATTTTTTTTAATGTTTAATCATGTAATTAATACTTATATTAGCATAATTTAGTACTTTTAAAATATGATCATTTTCATTATGACTTATTAATTTATAATATTTCTTTTATGCAATTCATTATTATTTTGTTGTTGAATATTTTAGTGTCATAACTCATCTCATATTTTGTGTTATTTTCTTAAGAAACACCTTAGATAGTTGTATTTTGGTAGGATTAAAGAAATATTTGGAGCACAAATAAATTATATATTTGTACGAATACTTTACTGGTAAAAAAAAATCGAAAACCTGAAAACCCTGAAAAAATTCAGGTTGAAAATATGAGTTTTATTAGTTTAGTATGGTTTATAAATTTTAAAATTCGATACAAATAGTTTGATTCGATATTTTTAAAAATTTAAACTAACCGGGCCATTCACACTCCTATTGGTAATTACTTGATGCAGGATAATAAGGCATATTGTGGTGGTGGTGATTGTCATGAAATAAGGATGATGGCTACACTGATTTTCGAAATTTTTGATACGTTAAATTAGCTGCATTGTCACGACCCGATTTCGGAACGTGACCGACGGAAAAATAATCTCAAAGCAAGCCTTGATAAATTTTACAGAAAATCGGGCAAAGTTTAATCATTTGTTTTCGGTTAATCTAAAATTTATTTGTACCATAGATCAATAACGCAGCCAACCAATTTCATCAATAATCCACCTTATTATTCAGTCATAGACTATTCGAAGTATAGAAATACAAAGTCCATCTCCAAGAACATAAGAAGTCTAATATTGGACACAAGTTTACAATATGAACGTATACTAATGACTCTAATAAACTAAATGACTACGGAGCAACTCTAAGAATTTCAAGAAATGTCTATAACAACTAATAAGTTTTTTGTCCACGCGAACAAGTGCGGGGCTTACCAAAAATTATCAAATCGTAAGCTCTAGATAAAGAAGCCCTTATCAATGTCACCTGCCTTCTCTCTAAAAATATTAGCGAGGAGTGAGACGTTAGCTTAGTGAGTAATAACACTTAACCACAACCATTTTTAACAAGGGACAAGTCAGAAAACATGCTAGTATGATAGTAAAATTGATAAAAATCAATGCCTTTTTCAGAAACGGTAACAATATAATATTCAATCTTATTTGCCTCATGTAAGCAAAATCAATGTAAACACTTAGTAGTAAACTCAGAAAAATACTTTCATATCAAACTTATATATGGGAGGTTTCCAAGGATGAATCATGTAATCAATGTGGCCTTCTCTTTAAGAAGTTACCAATAATAGTGAACTCCTCATAAAGGAGTTAATATTATTGATAACGGTATGCTAGTTCTACCTTCCCACTAGCAAGGACTTTATCAGTAATCGATAACTACAAGGTGCACCAGGTCTAACGAACCCGCCGTTAGCTATGAGATTCATCAAGATCTACTCCCCTTTATACTTTTCTTTGTAATCAGTAGAAACATTTCAAAACGGTATAATACATTCAAGTTCTTAGCAAATCGTAGTATATAAGACTTTAATCAAAACATATGTCAAAATACTATTTCTCAAGTAATTGTTAAACTCTTTCGCAAACGGTGATCATATATCTCAAGTATCAATAAATATATTTTATAAAAATGAGTTCATCTCAAATAACTATTTCGGTATCATATCAAGTAAAATACTTGTCCCATATGCAAGTTCAAAATATTTCGGTAAATCATTCACTTTATAAACCACGTATAAATCATGAAAGTTATAAAACACAAGTTATGGTAAGATTACTACTCACAGTACTCATGTTGAAGTACCAAATCTGTCACTTGGGCAATCTGTATGACTTCCTTTAATCAATCTATAATCACATCATATCGATCTCGTAATACTTTCTTCGTTTAGGCTAATTCATACTAAATTCAGAATACCCAATCTTTGAGGTTTTATGATAGACTCTCAATCTGTCAATTTATATCAAATTGGTGCTTCAGATCCCGCAAAACAGTCTCATTGTTGATTACTTCCCCCTATAATAAACAGAACTAATGTCACTGTCCAGCAATTCTTTTTCGGTTTATGCCGAACTACAAAAGTTTGGTCCAAACATTTAACATACTCACTCAAATCATTATAAGATGATAAGAGTTTAACGGATTCCTTTATTCCTTCTAAACCCATGTTTTTTTCAACCTCTCAGTATTCAAATTTATAGTCAGGAAATATACAAATTCAATCTTTAAACTAAGTTAAGAAACTTACCTTGAAATCCATACTTGTAATAGCAAGAGTTCCACTTCTTCTCCATTAATTATTTTTCTCTGTTTTAATCGTCTTCATGCTCCTTCACAGGAAGAGACACAAAGAACATACTACTTTTTTTCCAAGAGTTGCTGACAAAACTCTTAACTCCAATAATCTCTTTACCTTAATTTAAATTTTCCCTTATTAGGTTTCTGATGGGCTAAGGCCCATTCGATTTATTTATTTATTTGGCTAATGAATAATATGTCCTTGTTTAAAATATGGGATATTACATTCTCCCCATCTTAAGAAATTTCGTCCTCGAATTTAGATGATTGTAAACCTGTAGATTGAAACAAGAGAGAATACTGGACTCACATATAATTTTCCAACTCCGAAGTAGCTTCTTCAATTGTATGGTTTCTCCATAAGACTATCACATACATAATTTTTCTTGACTTTAACTTTCTTACTTGTTTGTCAACAATGGCCACAAATTCCTCTTCATATGTCAAGTTCTCATCAATTTGTATTGTCGGTGCTTCAAGTACATGAGAGGAGTCTGGTATATATTTCCTTTACATAAAGACATGGAACACTGGATGGATGAACGGCATCTCATGAGGATGTGCCAAATGATACGTCATTTCTCTTTTCCGATCAAGTATCTTACAATATATGTGTTCAATAGGTATAAGGTTGAATTGAGGTGTCTAAGTGAAATATGCGGACAACTTTAAGGAGCTATGGATGACTTAAGTCTATGATTATTACACACGACTGATTTGTAGCAAACCACATGCTCTGATTTCATTTCCTTATAATTCAAGCTTTCTTTTCCCTTTTAGTTTCAGGTTAAGAGAAAATAAGATGACTCAAGCAAAACAATTGGCAAAGTGCTTGGTCATCTTCCTTAAATCTCTTCATTGTTTGTGTGCTTAAATTGATATGTGCACCCCTAATTTATGATATTTACAAACCAAGTGTTCAAATAGTGTCCAATAACTAAAGCACTCAAGATGAGCTCTTAATTCTTTAAAATGGTTTCTTAACGAAAGATGAAACTTAGTTTTTAAAGGTCAAAGTTCATGCCCTAGCTAGATTAGGATAAAATATTTAAAATTTACAAATTATGGTGTAAAGTGTTTGAAAATTTTCAAAGAGGAAAAATCAATTCCATCATCAACAATCTTCTTGGCCCTTTGTCACGGACATAGAGTTTCACTAAAGCTCTGTGAGGCTCTTGACAACTTACTCACTAATCTTTCAAGATCTTGTAAGCTCAATTAAGCCCTCTGAACTAAGATCGCTAAGAGAATGCAAGAAAGTCATAGAAAGACTTGGAAAGTTTTGGAAGAAGGTTTTATTGCTTGGAGAATGCTTTACAACTTGAGTGATTGCCTGCTTCAAGCTTGGATGAGTTTTCAAATGAGAGGCCCTCTATTTATCCTATTTTCTAGGGGCCTAAGTGTAAATAATAATTATTTTATGAGTCCCTACAATATTTAAACTTTAGTCCTAAACTAAAATTATATACAAGTTCTAGGTAATTCTAAAGCCATCTTGGAAATTATCTAGGGAGTTCTAAAGTGCTCTATTAACCTCTCCACAACTCTAGATTCTTCTCCCTCTCCACAACAATATTTACACTTTAGTCCCTTCTTCACAAATGACATTGTTAGGGAAGAAAGTCTTCTTGAACTCCACTTGGAATTGCTCCCCAGTGTTGATGGTGCAAATCCCCTTTCCTATAGCATGGCCATCTCCGAAAGATACAACACATCAGTGTTGATCTTGATTCCGTCGCTCGTCACTTGGCTACACTTGAAGTAATTCTTCCAGTTCCATAAGAAATTCTCCACCTCTTGTACTTCACGGACGCCCTCGAACATAGGTGTCTTGGGAGCCTCCACCTTGGTCTCCCTATCTCAGCCGAACGACGATGATCCCCCAACTTCCACGCCCTCCTTGATGCTTTCACCTCGTCCCTCATGGTTTCAATCATGCTTAACGCCTCCATGAGTCGACACTCCAAGAAGTGATAGCCTCATTCATCTCGAACTTGACACATTGGCGGCCCTCCAATTCCTTGCGGATGTTGTCGTTCTCATCAAGGGTGAAATCCTCCAGTGTCTTGAACTTGCCATCGACCTCGTTCAAGCGCCGACCTAGTATCTCTATGCCCTGCCTCACCATTTCAACCCTTGCAACCCACTGCTTTCTGGTGGTTACGTCAATATCCTCCTCACCATGTTCATCGTCACTTGATTCGGTGGTCGAAGGTGGGTGAGATGTTAGAACCTCACTTGGTGTAGGGTCGAGCAACATTTCATCGTTACTCTTAAGGTGCTTTTTTCCCTTGCGGATATTCTTTCCACCATCCAGCCTGATGTTGGTGGTGCTAGTGACATTAAAGTCTCTTTCGTTGGTCGTTTACTTACTACGAACCTTTTCTCTGATACCACATTTTAAAGACTTAGAGTCTCACTAAAGCTCCATGCGGCACTTGACAACTTACTCACTAATATTTCAAGATCTTGTAAGCTCAAGTGAGCCCTCTGAACTTAGATCGCTAAGAGAATGCAAGAAAGACTTAGAAAGTTTTGGAAGAAGGCTTTGAATTGCTTGGAGAATGCTTTACAACTTGAGTGATTGCTTGCTTCAAGCTTGGATGAGTTTGCAAATGAGAGGCCCCCTATTTATACTACTTTCTAGGGGTCTAAGTGTAAATAATAATTACTCTACAAGTCCCTACAATATTTACACTTTAGTCCTAATCTAGAATTCTCTACAAGTTCTAGGTAATTTTAAAGCCTTCTTGAAAATTATCTAGGGAGTTCTCGAGTGTTCTATTAACCTCTCCACAACTCTAGATTTTTCTCCCTTCTTCCAGTGCAAAATTTGAAGGGCAAAGTGGCGGGTCATGACACCTTGCTTTGTAAATTTTAAATCCCCTTCAATTCTATTTTTTATTTTATATTTTATCGTCTTCACTATCTTTTGGATGAATTGAACTTTAATATATAAAAATAAGTGTATCTATCTTCCTTTGTTTTTTTTTAAAATTCAACCAAAAGCCATTTTATTAGAACACAAAAAGGAGAATACAAAGTCACATCCCAAAGAAAAAAAAGGTTATGATTCAAGAAATGAACAATCTAGACAGCAAAAAAAGGAAATCCAGCGAAAGCCGAAACCATCACCTCAAACTTCATCTTCTCCAAAGGACCAATCCTCAGCAACCATCTTTCACCTTCGAAGAAACTGCCATGGAGATTCCCAGGTTGATCTTCTACTAGTCAAAGTATCACACCTATGATCTGTTAAACTAATGGGGCTTTGGTCGATTTCATTTAGGACGTTTACAATTGTTACATATGCCATAAGATCGAATCAATTGAAGACTTCTTCACCATTTTGACCACGAATAATTGTATTGTACTCAAGCTAAGTATTCACTTAATCTATGAATCACTCGTCATTATGTAATTTATGTATTTTTCTAAATTTTCTTATTTGACAGATTGAGCTCAACAAGGAACTAATACTATTCTCTAAATAAAAAAGGCTAAAGATTTACAAAAGACTACTTAACCAGGTAAGATTATTACCAAAAGATGATGAAATTGAATAATTTTCCTTTCCATTCTCACACTCTTCACTTAATTCAACTGTGATTACTTTGTACCTCTGAAGCTTGTTAAAATGGCTTTTCTTTCATGAATCCTTATATGCTTATGGCTTGCATTAGAGTTGATATGAATGATTGTTCTCGACTTGTATTGATTGCCGTTGATCTTGCTTGTTACACATAATCTTATCTTTACCTCCCCTCATTTTTTAAGTTTGCATTTTGAAGCTTTCTCAACCTGAGCTTTGGTACATGTTTCTTATCCATGTTGAGTATGATTTTTGCCTCCCTAGAAAAATTTTGCTTTGTTATATAAGTTAATTTTTAATACCTGCAAAATAAAAAACTTGATTAGCTTAAAAAATATTGTCAATATGTTGCCCTCTCTATATAAAAATGTTCCACTAGAATATTCCTCACTTTCATTAACATATGTATCCTTCTTATCTCCATTGAAACACTTCATGGGACTTCCCAAATGTCATTCAAAAACCTTTTTTACTATCTATGAATCAATTTCTAGAATAAAAGGGAAATAATTGTGTTGAGTACAGTATTTCTGATCCATTCTCAATGTAATTACTTTAGCTACCAAATTTGTGTCATCCTCCGGCCTTATTACTTCTACATTTGTCACACCCCAACCCTAGGTGAGGCGGACAAGTACCGTATTAACACATGCTTTACAAGTGACCAATGAGGAGAGAGTGAGCTACTATGTAGATAGATTTACTAATGAGAATCTACATATATAACACATGTCGACTAGCTAAACTGATACATGTGACAAGTAAAACTATGAATACATATGATAGCTTTACAATGCCTACAAAGCCTCTACTAGAATACATGAATGTACAACTATCAAAATACGCATAGTAAAGACTTAGCAAAGCTCTGAATCAACCTGGAGCTCACCAACAACCGGTGAGTATCATGTGCTTCTATTGGGGAGATCTACTGGTTGAGTACCGATACCTGCAATAGGAAATGCAGTGTCCCTAATAAGGGACGTCAGTACGAAAGAATGTACTGAATATGTAAGGCATATAAGAAGCATATGTAAAATGAGAGCTCAAGTGAAACCAAATATAAATAGATATTAGAGATCACCTTTGCTTATACTTGTGAAATCGTGTATGTTACATTCTTTTCTTTACTTTTCTATGCATTATAATCTTTATAAGGCATATGATACAAATGACCAGCTGATCAGTGGTAGAAGGGGATGGCCCATGCTAGGCATTTTAACCCCTGGGAAGCGGTCCTCATAAATATACAAATCGGGATTGACCCATGTTAGGCTTTTAGCCCCTGGGCTACCACCCATAATAATATAGATTGAGATCAGCCCATGCTAGGTATTATCGCCCCTGAGCTCTCACCCTTAATTATTAGAATTAGGATCGGCCCAGGTTAGGTATTTTAACCCCTGAGCTTCCACCCATAATTATATAGATTCATTTTACTTTGTCTCTTTAATCCTTGAGATTGTTCTTTTGATGTTCACTACTCTTTTGAGATTGTTGTTTTGGTGGTCATAGCGTTATTCAGTTGTGTGACAGTAAAACATAGTAGGAGACATATGAATATGGACTTAAGATAATAACAATTACATGGAAGGCAATTGTGGCACCAGCGTAATACTACTTAGGAGCTTATATGACTAAATAAGCATTTTGAAATATCAAATTGAAGCACATATCAAGGGAAGACATTTAACATCAGCCAAGAGATATGAACTCTATATGATAGATTTACTTACTAACTAATATCAAATACAAGGTATACATGAATGTGGAACCAAGGAAGCACATGGGCAGATTCAACTAGGGGTGTCATGACCCAGGGGTATATATATCCTAGATGTAACATGGTGTACTTGACCCCGAAGGGGTATTATACAACCCCTTAGCATATCATGAACATAAGATAATAGAAAATACGGAAAGTTTAAGACTTTTTACAATCGAAGTTATTTTCATAAAAGCAAGTGGAAATCTTTCTATACTTTGTCTCAAACCATCTAATACAACTTTAGAATAAACTATTGGGACACAGCCCATACAATAGTCTCAAAGACATGAAATAAAAGACATAAAGGTAATGGTGGGTTTTTTCCTCGAAGCTATGAGGACTCACAAAAATCTTCAACTCCTCTGCTCCTTAGAAACCTACCTCCAAGAATAATACTCAAGTCTCCAAACCCTACATTTGATTAGAATGTAGGCAAAGTATGCGCTAGTACAAAATGTACTAAATATGTTAGCTAGAATAATCATAAGAGCATAAGGCAAGGGTTAGTCACTATAAGACATAATCCAAAATCATATGAAATACTTCATGAAACATAAACCATAAGCATGAGAGACAACATAATCATAATAATAAAAACCTCCAACATAAGCATCATATAACCATTACTTGACACTTAGTCATCTATACCATAATAGAACTATTCTCAAGTAACCTCAAAAGCATACATGTGCAAAGCATGAACAACATCTCATAATACCACCCAAGCCAAGTATCCCTTTTTGGTCATCTTAATCATAGTCTATGTACATGGTCAAGTCTTTAAGCTTCTCTACCAAAAGGGTACCATACTACTAAGTAACCTCAAATCACACGTGTGCACTGCATAAAGGCATCCCATACTACCCTGCACACTAAGCATAACATTGAAGTCATCCTAGTCATACTTACCCTCCTTTGGTCTCATGATTAGCTTACTTCATATAGACAAAGGAACTGTCACATTTAGTCAATCATATCTTGGAAGGCAACTATAGCAACAATCCAAGCTAAACTTCAACTATATAGGAGAACCCATCATAACTGGCCTAAATCTCATACATGTGCAATGTATGAATAGCATCCCATACTACTATCCACACTAAGTACCCTTTTAGGCTATCATGAATGCTCACTAGTTGGGGACTAGTCCCTCTTTTCTATTTGCCATTAGTCATTTAAGGTACTTCTCTATTAAGTACAAGGCAATCACCTCACATGAATAAACTTCATTTCTTAATTCAAGGCTACCAAGGAATAACCCCCTATTAGGCTAGACCATGCTATCACTTACTAACATAACTATATTAAGCTAAGCTAACTACCTTGGAAGACACATTATCATGCAAGTCCAAGCTATTATAGGAAAGGTACAAGTGTTCCATCCTAGCTACCATGAAATAGTCCTAGACCAACTAAGACATGCTACCCTTACAAGTACACCATGATACAAATACAAGCTATACGTAGGAGAGTATGATTCTTAATCCTAAGCTACCCTTAGGAGAGTATAATTCCTTAACCCTAAGCTACCATGACTAACCCTAACTCAAGCTACCCTTGAAATGAATCTTACAATGCAAAGTCAAGCTACCCTTGAAATGAATCTTACAATGCAACGTCAAGCTACCCTTGAAATGAATCTTACAATGCAAAGTCAAGCTACCCTTAGGAGAGAATGGATCCTCAATCCTAAGCTACCCTTTGGATAGTATAAGTACCAAATCCTAAGCTACCATGACTAACCCTAACTCAATCTACCCTTGAAATGCATTCTACAATGCAAAGTTAAGTTACCCTTACAAGTACACCAAGATGCTAATGTAAGCTATCCTTAGGAGAGTATGATTCTCAATCCTAAGCTACCCTTAGAAGAGTATAAATCCTCAATCCTAAAGCTACCATGAAATGGTCTTGGCCAAACCAAGTCATGCTATCATGAAGGCATCCTAATGATGTTAGTTGAAGCTACCCTTATGAGAGTATAAATCCTCAATCCTAGGCTACCATGACTATCCCTAACTCAATATACCATGAAATGCATCTTAAAATGCCAAGTCAAGCGATCTCTGAGGAGAGTGTAAATCCTCAATCCTAAGCTAACCTATCTTGGTCTTGTCTTACCAAGTCGAGTTACACCAGAAGGGATCATATATCACAACTTCAAGCTATTCTAGCCTAACATGCTTTGATTCATTTTAGGCTATTAAACCAACCTAGAATCATTCTATGTGAGAGAACCTTGGATATCCTAGCATCTTTATGCCTAAGTGTGTAAGTGAGAAATAGACTTTCAACAATATACACAAGATCACATTGTATTAGCTTTACTCTCAAAGCTCTAACTATCATGATCACAAGCCTTACTCTCATGCTTTCTTTCTTAATCTCATCAATATACTTAGATTTCAAGGTATTCTAATCACATTCTTCATTAGTAGGTGATTCTAGTCATAATTGATCATAAAGGTTCAATTTCATCTTTACAAGTCATGATCCATCATATGAATTATAATCTAATTCAATTCACTTCTATATGTTCCTAACCTTGAACAAATACTACACATGACATTGATTTTAGAAGATCAATTAGAATTCCTCAATTCCACCTCTCATGGCATAAACTAACATAATCTCACATTCATCAATTAGGCTAGGGTTTACCATAAAAATCACATAAAATCATCATAATATCATAATTCAATGCTAATACAATCATAATAGGTGTTATCCACTAGATTGGAATCATACCTAAACTCTACCCACAATGTAGGAAGAAACCCTAGCTAGAGTTGGGTTTTGACTTCACAATTGGGGGAAAACCTAGGGGGCTCTATGGGTGGAAGAACCCATAGATGAATAAGCTAACATACCTCAATTCAAAGCCCTAATCAAGTTTGAAACAATGGAGGAAAATCTGCCCCTCTTCCATCTCTTCTTCTTCTTCTTCACTTCTAGAGAGAAATTATTTGGAGAGAATTTGGGTTCTTTGATGAATGAGTTAAATGATTTAGTTTAGGGGTCTATTAGGTATATATAGGTGGTTTAATAACTAACTAACCGACCTCCCTTAACCCCTAACTAATTACTAATTAAACCCTAAACCCCTAACTAAAAACTAAAACTTAAAAATCTGTTCACACCTATGACTCCTCCACCCACGGACCGTGGGTGGATCTACAGAGCGTGTTGCACTTCCGTAGGTGGAGGTTTTGAGGCTGAAAATTCAGGCCAACTCAGGCCTTGACCCACGACCCCAATCCATGGGGAGTGGGTCTACCTATTGCCAGTAGATGGCATGCGTAGGTGCTGCCAATTGACCGCTTTTGGGGCTGATTTTGAGGTCCTCCTATAGGACCTCTTGGGTGGTCCTTGGGGGGCCATAGCTTGACGTTTAACCCCTAAAACCTCCATTCTAAGTACGGGAAACATTTTTTGTGATTTTTAATCCTCATACCACACTCCAAAACTCTTACAAAAAGCTCTAGAATTCGCTAGTTCAACTTACTAGTTTCTGAGGTATTACAATATCTCCCCCTAGGGATCATTAGTCCTCGAATGACGATTCTAAACACTTCTTAAAGTCACAACTCTATACTAGCAGCCCATCATGCATGCACTACATCTATATGCACACAACCAAAGAAGAAACTTCAATTCCAAGCTAAACATATTCAATGCAACACAATGGAGTAGGGACTACTTCTACCAACCCAAAATGCATGAAATTCTATATCTACTCATTTTCAAGGAGGAACTAACATCTCCTAGCTAAAACATGCTCAACACACACACATAAAGCCTAAATGCAAATTACTCTTAAAAAGCATTTATTCAAGGAGGAATCTTTCAACTCCAAACTAAGGCATGCTCATATATTCATCTCATAAAGTCTATATGCAAACCTTCTCAAATGCACTACAACATAGGGAAAATAATGCATATAAGTCATTTCTAACAGGACCTAAGCACTTTCATGAACATGCACCATACAAGAAGATCATGGAAACATACAATTCACACATGACTTCATATAAAAGCAAATCAAGAGGAACCTATCATCTCAAGCTAGAATAGGAGTAGAAGGAAAATGATAAGGATATTGGGACATCTTATTTACCATTGGCCTCCCAAGTAGCACCCTCACCTAAAACCCTCACTAAACTACACTCCATACCATTTCATGGAACTACTTCCTTGTTCTTTAATTTCTTAACTTGTCGGTCTAAGACCTCTACCGGTACTTCTAAATTAGGGAGGTTCTCATTAAGCAACTATAGCTCAAAAGCAACCTTACTAACACCACTCAAGATCTCACATGAGCCTAACAAACCGGGACTAAACTTCTCATACTCACTACACCTCTCAAGGTGAAAATTTCAAGCAAACCTAACTCATGAACATCAAGGACACTCAACGACCTTGCTATCTAGGCACATTATATCCCCCTTGGCAGCAAACCTATACAAACTTTTCTAAGCATCACTTTTTTCAATTCTAAGGTCGGAGCAAGTCATCACTAAGCTTTCATAACCATCACACAAAATGATTCTAAACCAAGGTGAATTACATTTATACCCTTCTTTTAAAGGAGTCTACTCACTCAACATCTCTAGAACACCCTATTCAATCAATCTATCAACATACCTCAAAACTCATCATGACTAAGTCGGGTTCTACCATCAACTAAACATAACCATAATGCAACCCATTCATACTATAGACAACATCACAATCTATCATCTCAAATCTATCAAGTCACATAGCCATAATTGGCATCACAACCAACCTTTTCTCCCTCGCTCCTTGTAGCATAAGCCATTTGAGTAGTCATATCCTAAAGACCATCGAATAAGGAATATGAGAGAGACCTTATAGATTTAAACTCTATGGCACGACTTAAAGATTGAAAAAGTGACATTTCCTAAGCATCCAATAGCCTCTTATTCATAAATGTGGCGCGCTTCACATTTATGAACAAAACTTTACTAGACGTGGTTTGAGACAATCTAGAACCATTCTAAACCTTTTGCTCTGATTACCAAGTTTGTCATGACCTAGGGGTATACCCTAGATGTAACATGGCGTACTTGACCCCGAAGGCTCATAGAAACCCTTAGCATATCATGAACATAGAATAATAGAAAATACAGAAAATTTAAAACTTTTTACAATCGAAGTCATTTTCATAAAAGTAAGAGGAAGTTTTTCTATACTTTGTCTCAAACCATCTAATACAACTTTAGAATAAACTCTTGGGACACAACCC
>NW_006239255.1:65242-69747 GCF_000226075.1 Solanum tuberosum | reverse complement strand
CATGAAATAAAAGACATAAAGGAAATGGTGGGTTTTGTCCTCGAAGCTATGAGGACTCACCAAAATATTCAACTCATTTGCTCCTTAAAAACCCATCTCCAAGAATAGTACTCAAGTCTCCAAACTCTACATTTGATTAGAATGTAGGCAAAGTACGCCTTAGTACAAAATGTACTAAATATGTTAGCTAGAATAATCACAAGAGCATAAGAGAAGGGTTAGTCAATATAAGACATAATCCAAAATCATATGAAATACTTCATGAAACATAAACCATAAGCATGAGAGACAATACCATAATCATAATAAGCAAAGTCTCCAACATAAGCATCATATAAGAATTACTTGACTCTTAGTCATCTATACCATAATAGAACTATTCTCAAGTAACCTCAAAATCATAAATGTCCAAAGCCTGAATAGCATCCCATAATACCACCCAAGCCAAGTATCCCTTTTTGGTCATCTTAATCATAGCCTATTTACATGGTCACCATACTTCTAGGTAACCTCAAAGCACACTTGTGCAATGCATGAAAGGCATCCCATACTACCCTTCACATTAAGCATAACCTTGAAGTCATCCCAGTCATACTTACCCTTCTTTGGTCTCATGATTAGCTTACTTTATATAGACAAGGGAACTATCACCTTTAGTCAATCATATCTTGGAAGGAAACTATAGCAACAACCCAAGCTAAACTTACACTATAACGGAGAACCCTTCATAACTCGCATCAATGTCATACTTGTCCAATGTATGAATAGCATCCCATACTACTATCCACACTAAGTACCCATTTAGGCTATCATGAATGCTCACTAGTTGGGGACTAGCCCCTCTTTTCTATTTTCCATTAGTCATTTAAGGTACTTCTCTATTTAGTACAAGGCAATCACCACACATGAATGAACTCTATTTCTCAATTCAAAGCTACCAAGGAATAACCCCCTATTAGGCTAGACCATGCTATCATCTTACTAACATAACTATATTAAGCTAATCTAACTACCTTGGAAGACACACTATCATGCAAATCCAAGCTATTCTAGGAAATGTGCAAGTGTTCCATCCTAGCTACCATGAAATAGTCCTAGACCAACTAAGTCATACTACCCTTACAAGTACACTATGATACAAATGCAAGCTATCCTTAGGAGAGTATGATTCTTAATCCTAAGTTACCCATAGGAGAGTATAAGTCCTCAATCATAAGCTACCATGACTAACCCTAACTCAAGCTACCCTTGAAATGCATCTTACAATACAAAGTCAAGTTACCCTTACAAGCACACCAAGATGTTAATGTAAGTTATCCTTAGGAGAGTATGATTCTCAATCCTAACCTTAGGAAAGTATGGATCTTCAATCCTAAGCTATCCTTAGGAGAGTATAAGTCCTCAATCATAAGCTACCATGACTAACCCTAACTCAAGCTACCCTTGAAATGCATCTTACAATGCAAAGTCAAGTTACCCTTACAAGCACACCAAGATGCTAATGTAAGCTATCCTTAGGAGAGTATGATTCTCAATCCTAAACTACCCTTAGGAGAGTATAAATCGTCAATCCTAAAGCTTCCATGAAATGGTCTTTTTCAAACCAAGTCATGTTATCATGAAGGCATCCTAATGATGCTAGTTCAAACTACCCTTAGGAAAGTATAAATCCTCAATCCTAGGCTACCATGACTATCCCTAACTCAAGCTACCATGAAATGCATCTTAAAATGCCAAGTCAAGCTATCCCTTAGGAGAGTGTAAATCCTTAATCCTAAGTTATCTTATCTTGGTCTTGTCTTACCAAGTCAAGCTACACTAGAAGGGATCATATATCACAACTTTAAGCTATTCTAGTCTAACATGCTTTGATTCATTTTAGTTTATTAAGCCAACCTAGACTCATTCTATGTGAAAGAACTTTGGATCTCCTAGCATCTTTGTGCCTAACTGTGTAAGTGAGAAATAGACTTTCAACAATACACACAAGATCACATTATATTAGCTTTACTCTCAAAGGCTTAACTATCATGATCACAAGACTTACTTTCAAGCTTTCTTTCTTAATCTCATCATTATACCTAGATTTCAAGGTATTCTAATCACATTCTTCATTTAGTAGGTGATTCTAGTCATAATTGTATCATAAAGGTTCAATTTCATCTTTACAAGTCATGATCCATCATATGAATTATAATCTAATTCAATTCACTTCTATATGTTCCTAACCTTGAACAAATACTACACATGACATTGATTTTAGAAGATCAATTAGAATTCCTCAATTCCACCTCTCATGGCATAAACCCACATAATATCACATTCATCAATTAGGCTTGGGTTTACCATAGATATCACATAAAATCATCATAATATCATAATTAAATGCTAATACAATCATAATTAGGTGTTATCCACTAGATTTGAATCATATCTAAACTCTACCCACAATGTAGGAAAAAACCCTAGCTAGAGTTGGGTTTTGACTTCACAATTGGGGGAAAATCTAGGGTTTATGGGTAGAAGAACCCATAGATAAATAAACAATCATACCTCAATTCAAAGCTCTAATCAAGCTTGAAATAATGGAGGAAAATGTGCCCCTCTTCCTCCTCTTCTTCTTATTCTTCTTCTTCACTTCTAGAGAGAGAAATTATTTGGAGAGAATTTGGGTTCTTTGATGAATGAGTTAAATGATTTAGTTTAGGGGTCTATTAGGTATATATAGGTGGTTTAATAACTAACTAATTGACCTCCCTTAACCCCTAACTAATTACTAATTAACCCCCAAACCCCTAACTAAAAACTAAAACTTAAAAATCTGCTCCCACCTACGACTCCTCCACCCACGGACCGTGGGTGGATCTACTGAGAATGTTGCACCTCCATAGGTGGGTTCTGAGGCTGAAAATGCAGGCCAACTCAGTCCTTGACCCATGACCCCAACCCACGGGGCGTGGGTCCACCTACGGCCAGTAGATGGCAAGCGCAGGTGCTGTTAATTTATAGCTTTTGGGGGTGATTTTGAGGTCCTCCTCAAAGACCCCTTAGGTGATCCTTGGGGAGTCATACCTCGACGTTTAGCCCCTAAAACCTCCATTCTATGTATGGGAAACATTTTTTGTGATTTTTAATCCTCATACCATACTCCAAAACTCTTACGAAAAGCTCTAGAACTCCCTAGTTCAATTTACTAGTTTCTGGGGTATTACAAGGGGCGGATACATATACCAAGTAAGTACATATAAAATGTACAATAGAGCAAGTAGGGATCTTGTGAGGTAACATTATAGTCTAACACAATGGGAGTGATAACCAATAAAGGGAATATATGAACATGTGAAAAGATGACTTATATGATGGAGTAGACAATTGAAGCAAGTTGGCAAGATATGGGCAAATTGTATATCCAACATATAACATACATACCATGTGTAATCTAGGATCATTTTGATTTATATAAGAGGAATACGTGCCAGGGGTTAGCACTTTGACGATGAAACAAGTTTAAACCTTGCATGCTAATACTTGGTAGAGTAAGAACGTACATTTATTAATAAACTGATATTAGAGTACTCACTTTAATGTTCTAGGGAGTAGGAATGAGATAATTAGCTACACTGGTGATCTTATACTGCCACTATGGATCAGTCACTACCAAGGGAACTTAGAAAGCAAACTTTATAATACTAGTATTGGATTCATGCCAAAGAAATAGGAAATCGAATAGCCTTACATACCTTGATGCACAACATTGGATATTACAATGAGTTAACCGTCTTCATTTCAGATTATTTATCTACAATGGAGTAAATAATAAAACTGACATTAGTAGTTTATCAACAAGTTTGGGCTACCTGATAAGACCAAAATAGTAATTGGCAGTATATCTATAATTGATCCCATCAAGGGTGTTCTTCCCATCTATTATCCTCTAAAATTTTTATATACTATATAAATAGTCTTCTTATAAGGTCCTCTGAAACTCCTCGGGCTTCATCACGTCTGGAAAACAGTATACAAAGGGATGGTTGGAAGTAAGCTCATGCAACACTCAATTAAGTGGTGTATCCCTACACTTTCAATGTTCTATCCTCTAACCAGTTCTCATGACTTCTCTGCACATATCCAGCCACGCCCCCTTATTTTACGATACACAAAACAGTCCCTAAGCATCACAATGTAGAAGTAACAATATGAACTCACGGCTTCTGATCAACACCCCATGAGTTCCAACTAACTTTACATTTAAGATGCTCAGAACGGGCTCACAATCAAAATTTAAGGGGGCTCCACTCTATGGCTGTCCCAACATGCACATCCTTCCTGAAAAAACCAAGCCCACACCATATAGAGGCAACACTCCTCAGTTCATTAACACATACAAACTTTCACAAACAATGCAAGAGCAAGAGAAGGATGAAAATTTCCATAGCTTACCTTGCTGGAAAGGAACCTCACTAGCTAAGACTTGGATTCTTCAAGGTTTAGGTTGTCCTCTCCCC
>NW_006239255.1:60940-64921 GCF_000226075.1 Solanum tuberosum | reverse complement strand
CCCCTTATTTTATGATACACAAAACAGTCCCTAAGCATCACAATGTGGAAGTAACAATATGAACTCACAGCTTCCAATCAACACCCCATGAGTTCAGACTAACAATACATTTAAGATGCTCAAAACGAGCTCACAATCAAAATTTAAGGGGACTCCACTCCATGGTTGTCTCAACAAGCACATCCTTCCTGAACATTTACCAAGCCCACACCATATAGAGGCAACACTCCTCAGTTCATTAACACATACAAACTTTCACAAACAATGCAAGAGCAAGAGAAGGATGAAAATTTCCATAGCTTACCTTGCTGGAAAGGAACCTCACTAGCTAAGACTTGGATTCTTCAAGGTTTAGGTTATTCTCTCCTCCTTACCTTGATGTTAAATCAAATTATTCACTTGAATTCCTTAAGATAGGAGATGTTCTACCAACTTATACTTTAAAAACACATCTTTCCTTTAGATTTTAATGGTGAAGCTGTAGACCAGAACTCTTGGAGCTTCTATGGCTTTCCTCGGGAGTAATTTTCTGGAGAATAAGTGATGAAGGAGATGTGATAAGCTGAGTGCTTTACAGGTCCCTTCTGGACGTTTTCACTTCATAAATTGGAGAAATAATATGGTCTTTTACTTTAAGCAAGCAGGTGCATCACCTCATTAATTTCTGCCACAAGTTTTCAAGTAGGTGCATCACCTACTTTCCCTTTTTCACTTAAAATGTAGTCCACTTATTCTAAGTAGGTGCATCACCTACTTGCCCTTTTAACTTAAAATAGCAGTCCACTAATTCTAAGTAGGTGCATCACCTACTTGCCCTTTTCACTTAAAATGCAGTCCATTAATTCTTAGTAGGTGCATCACCTACTTGTCACCTACTAGCATAGTTTAGTCAAGCAAGCACCTCACTTATTTTACACCAATTTCCCAATCTTAGTTTCTTTACAAAATCGTAGCACTAATACGCACTTGACCACTTTGACTTTTATACCTTTTACTATTCCGAGTTTGAATTGTTTTTGAGTTCACTTAGTCGTATATGTGTTGGAAGACATGGGGTATTGCAACTTTAAACCTATTCTATTGTCACTAGTCGCATAGAAAACCGAGTCCATAACTATACCACAAGGCAATTTATAAGCGTCATATAAATAGAACTAGTACACGTAGAATACGGGTGTTACATACATAAACTAGGTTTCCTGTGTCACTCCTTTTTCAAAATGTACATGAACTAGGTCCAGTGTTGCCCTTAGATGCTCCATCTGAGATTTCATCTAAAAGCTCCCATACACCATTTTACATCAAATTTTATGAGTGTAATCATTTAAAAATTAAACTAGCTCAACCCATGAATTAGGAATATTTTGCATCGTGGAGTGTAATCTTCTTTTGTTTTAATGCTTTGTTTTAGTTATTGTTTTCCTTTTGGGTATATGTATGTGTTTGTTAATAATAGTTAGTACTTCCGTTCGGTTGTTCTTTTTTTTAAAACATAAGAGACTACTTTTTTTGTCTCAAAATTAAATGACATGGTGTTTTTGTAAGGTGTGAATAACAGTGAAGTTAAAAAAAAACAGAATAGCTATTTTCTTTATATCTGCTTAAAATTGGTGTGTAGAATTATCAGATATTTGTGTTGGTGCATTATCGAGATTAGTGCAAGGCGTCATCAGCTATAGAGCGATGCAAGGTTGCTATAGCAATCTTCAGCGTTCCAGAACTCTGGAGGCGCATTCATAGCGCTCCTTGGTTAAAAAAAATTCGTTTTCGATAATTTTTCTACAAATCAATGATCTTGAAGTACTCTCCTAGTTAAACATGAAAACAAATCTAGTTATTTCAAGTTCTAAATCATTCTCAAATCTAAGTTTTCTTCAAGAACAACCCTTCAACTTTCTTCAGTATTTCGAAATCGATTCAAGCTCTTTTATCCGTAACCCTTACGCCCAGAACGTTGTAACAAAGTTGTAAACATAAGGGGAAGTCTCATGCTTCAATAAATTTGACAATCAAGCAATTATTTTCAAAGTTCAGAATCAACCCAAACCTTATTCTATTTTATTCAATTTTGTACATGATTTCGTCATTATTTGCCTACTGAAGTAGAAAAGAGTAAGGAGAGCGATGCTTACCCTGATTTCGATGATTCTGAACACTGTAATCTGAGAGGATTGAGAGATATTGAGATTGAGAGTTGGAAGAGGTTAAATGAGCATAAAAACTCATTCTCCTCTCTTTTGTTATTTTAAATTTGCATGATGTTATAGTAGTTGAACAACCACTACAACGCCGTTGCTATAGTGGGGTCTAGAGAAGTAGGCATGTAGAAAATTATGTTATTGTTTTCGTGCATTCACATTTTCTATTCTGATAATCTTGGATACGCGAGACGTGGTAGAGTTGTGTTTCTTGCGTATGGTGAGTGCATTCTTGACGTGTCGAATCGTGCGGTAAACCTTGATAATCGGTCTATTTTCTTTTCTCCTGGGGTAATAGTTCGGGGATGAACAAAAGATTAGTTAGTATCTTATTGTAACGATTCAATTTATGTTAGTAAAGGACATCTTGTTGGAAATTTCAAAAGTCCAAAAGTGCGGTGCAAGTATTTTTAAAATTTGAGCACATGACAATTTTGGTCAGGCTGACGTCAGCCCGCATAGAGGCAGGCTTCCCACTATGGCGACGCTGCTATAGCAGGTTGGCAAATTTCTAAACTCTAATTAATGCATCATTTTTTATTTTCCTCTCATTTTATAAAGGAGAAAGTAGACGAGGGTTGCTCCAAAAACCCTCTAAAGGCACCCGGGCAAAGGAGCAATAAGGGAGGAAGAACTACCGCATAAGAAAGGTGAAAACCTAAGTAATTTCAGTCTTTGTACATCCTAGGTTCCGCTCGTGGAGTCAGAAGTTCATAGGTAGGGTTCATCAACTCATGTTTGACACCTAAGTAGGCTAGGTTTCCTTCAACTTAGTAGTTAGACCCGATTTTAATGCATTATATCTTGTAGATGTTCGGAAATTGCATGATAACATTAACCATAATTATATTAGACACATCAAATTTAGACTATCAATTATAAGAAGATTTATATAGCAAAACAGAATATACTCTATACTATTTATGTTTGGCCTAAGATACTACCAGAAATATTCGTAGATGAAGAGACTCCTGTTGATAACGTGTTATAAAATAAAACATGTGTAGTAAATTAAAATGACAAGAACAAAAGAAGAGAAAGAAAGAAAGTAGCAAGTAACTTTGTTTTCACTTTTTGTATTTTTTTTCATTGTTACAAAAAGAGGAATATGTATAGTTGTATATACTTGGGCATTTAGTGTGATATATGCAGCGGCGTAGCCACATGTGGTCAGGTTGTCCAGTTGGACACCCTTCATTAGTGTCATGACCCGGGAGCACCCCCTAGTCGTAACCGGCGTACTCGACCTCGAAGAGGTCTAATACAAGCCTCTTAGCATTCATTCATCGCATAGACACTAAAAACCATAAGGAATTAAAAACGTTCTTTACAAAGAAGACATTTAAATTAAAAAAAATGCAAGCGAAAGACTTTCTAGACTTTATACATGATGTCTCAAACCATCTAATACTTTAGAGTACAAAATTCGGGACTAATCCCGTACACAACTTAAACAATACTAAAAGACATAAAAGAACATATTGGGTATTGTCCTCGAATCTATGAGGACTCACCAAGTCTTCATCTCCAACACTTAGAAACCTATCAAGTAGCCATGACATGTCACCATCTCCAAATCCCTACACTTTAGTCAAAAAGGGAAAGAAAGGGGTTAGCACAATTAAGTACTAAGTATGGAGACCATGCAAGAAAATATGCACAACGGACATTTACAAGAAATGGTTTCATAGGCATTATGAATAACAATATGAGGATGCATGATCAAGGTGAAGTCAAAACATGTTTAAGTAAATCTATACTAATAGTAGATATCATATGTGTA
>NW_006239255.1:34202-58553 GCF_000226075.1 Solanum tuberosum | reverse complement strand
CTTCTTCTTCCTTGAGTTAGAGAGAGATATAAAGAGAGAAAGAATTTGGGATTTGATTTGGGAAAATAATGAGTTAAAGGAATGTTTTAAGACCCAAAACCATTTAAAATCAACCCCCACATAATAAACAATTAAAACGAAATTACATAAAAACCCCTCATAGAACCTCATTATAAGGTCAACACAAAGTCATAGGCTCTTGCTTAACCTATCATTTTTCCGAGTCGTTACAATTAGCAAAAATATTGTATATACAAGTAAAATAATACACGAAAATGATTAAATAACATATATTGAACACCTTTAACATAACAAGTTGTTATAACCCAATAGTTTCACCTCCTTGGAATGAGGGAGTGCTCATATGTTCGAATCTCACTAGTTTTATGTTTTGAAAAGAGCTTTTGTTATTTCTGGGCACTCTTTATGAAATTTCTGGCTCCACCATTGAATATATTAGATATCTTCTTATTATGTATATAATTTAGACACCAAGTATATATTAACTAGTATAATCACTTAATATATTATGTGTATAATAACTTACCACACATGATATAATACTGTGGACATCCATTTTATAACGGGATGAAATTTTTCATTAATTAAACTCTGACAACAATTTTTTGTTTACAAATGCAAGTAGAAGAAGACCACAATCTTTAACAATTACACATACACAATTCAAATTAAAAGCTTAATCTCCTAACAAACCAAAATACTTGAGAAAACAGACATTATTGACAAAGGGCCTTTCATCAAACACTTGTTTAACCAGAAATGTCAATGGCCTTCACTTCATGTTTCTTCTCTTCTTCTTTGGCCTTCACTTCATGTTTCTTCTCTTCTTCTTTAGGAACAGTCACAGTGAGCACCCCATTCTCCATCGCTGCCTTTATTTCTCCCGTCTTCGTATTCTCCGGTAACCTGAATCTTCTTATAAACTTACCGCTGCTCCTCTCCATACGGTGCCACTGATCGTTCTTCTCTTCTTGCTCTCTGCTTCTCTCACCGCTAATCTGTAAAATCCTTCCTTCTTCCACTTCGACTTTCACTTCCTCTTTCTTTATCCCGGGAACGTCCACTTTGAAGACGTGAGCTTCTGGGGTCTCTTTCCAATCGATTTTTGCATTTGCAAAAGCAGAGACTTCACGAGCAGAGGATGGAGCATTGGTTGAAATTGGGAATGGATCCCATAAGTCAAGGGAAAATGGGTCGAAAATGTTACTCTTGCGACCACCGAAGAAGCTTGGAATCAGAGACATTTTTGGGAACTTTGTTGTGTTTGAAGAAAACAGAGGATTTTTTAACTTTTGATTTTAGTGTTTGATTTGCTTGATGATGAACTAGAATAAGTGTCCGTGATATTTATAGGGATGAATCTGAGAACAAGCCATTCGAGTGTTATCTAGGATCTTCTTCCGTTAATTTTAGATGGGAACAGTAAGAAGCTTCTACAATATTCCACAGATATGGATTTTGAAGATGTAATTGCGCTGATCGTATTTTGGAAATATTATTTAAGAATTTTTATTTTATTTTACTTTAATTTAATTACTGAATAATTTTGTAGACACGTTTCGTCAACGTGTCTGCTTCAAGGTATTTTAAAAAAATAATTATTTCTTTTATTTTACTTTAATTTAATTATTGTATAATTATTTTGAAATTATAGAATTCGTTTTAGTTATGACTTTTAATTTTAAATTCAAGACTTCATGCTGAAGCAGACACATCGTGTTTCAAAAAAAAAATTAATTTTTTTTTTGTTCTACTTTAATTTAATTAGTGTATATTCTTTTCAAAATTATGGAATTCGTTTTAGCTAAGACTTTTAGTTTTAAATTCATATTCTTTAGTTATTGCTTTATTATTTTGAATGTCGGTAATATTTGTTTATATCTTGTAACTACTTTGAGTAAAAATTCAACGATCGATAATGAAAAATACTTTAATTATTAATGGAACTATTCACACTAAATTTTTGCACAGACAAATAGTAATTAACAACTTAAATATCTCAAAATCATATTAAAATTTAATCTACTTTCTAAATTCTTCCTCTTCACATTAGTATGAACAAGCCTCATCTAGTATATACTAAGGGGTCGTTTGGTACAAAGATGTATAATGCAGGGATTACTAATGCATGAATTAGTAATGCAGAGATTAATTTTTATCAAGTGTTTGATTCATTATTTCCCACATAATCTTACGTTTGGTTTAAAACTCTAGAAAAAGTTTATTTCCTATTATATGCTTGAGTTATTATGAGATTTTATATTTCATCTAACTAGTCAAGTTAAATACTAAAATATAAAAAAAAAATAAAAAAAATTGAGGTGTGATATGACATTATCGATATCATTGATAGCACGGTATATTTCTAAAAACGAATTTGGTGAATTTAAAAGAATATTTATAAATATTCTCGTATAAAAAAAATAAAATTAAATTAGCAAAAAAAAATAGGAAAAAAGATTTGGGGATAGTTTAGTCATTTAGGGATCTTATCCAAGGATTGTTAAACCTTGGATTAGTTACCCTCCCTTTTCTAGGGATAAAGTAAGACCTTGTGTAAGGTATAACTAATCCATGGATTAGGTTAAATAAAGTAACCAAACAATGTTTTTGTTGAACTATAGGAGTCCATATTAGCACGAATTTAATATATGTTATTTTTTCATTCTAATTTATGTAATATAGATAATACTTTAAGAGTCAATTAATTTTTTTATATAATTGATAAAATATTTTAAGTTGGTAGTAATTATAATTTATAATACTTTTACGTAAAGATAATATATGTTACTTTTCCTATCCTAATTTATGTGATATTGATAAAAAAATAATTAAGCATCAATTAAATTTTTATGTCTTTTAAATATTTTTAAGTTATTAATTATTATAATTTATTATATATTTTACGAATAATATATGTTATTGACATTAATCAAAATTCCAGAATCTATCTATTTTTAATTCCCTTTCATAGTAATTTTTTCATAATTTTTAATTATATAATAAACTACAAAAAATAAAAAATAAAGAAAATACTGAATTTTTAAAAATATCTTCAATTTAAAGTACACATATTTTATGTTATTTTTAAATAATATATCTTCTAAGGCACTGATAAAATTTGTTATTTTTAAATAACATATAATATATATATTTCTTCTAAGGCACTGATAAAATTTCTAATTAATTTTTGTGGCACTAAATAGACTTTCTAGTATTAAAGGTACTTCAAGAATATTAACATTTTCCATGAGCATGTTTGGTAATTGAGTGTTCATGTACAACCTTTTCATTTTTATCTTTTTTGTGACACTTGTTTTAAATTGAGGGACAAGTAACTTGAGAGATGTAAAAGTAATAACAATTTTAAGATTATGTTAATGACATTAATTTAATTAAAGTCATTATTTACATAAAAATCCTATTCACATAACAAGTTGCTTCTGATCATAACTTGGGATCATCATTTCTTAGAATGGAAAAGAGAAACAATAACTACTAAATAAATGTTAAAAATGAAATTATTCATTAATTAAACTCTCACACCATTTTCTTGTTTACAACTTAGACAATTACACACAATTCAGATTAAAAGCTTAATTTCCCAACAAACCAAACATTAATGCATTATTGATAAAGGGACTTTCATCAAACACTTGATCTGCATTTCTTTAACCAGAGATGTCAATGGCCTTCACCTCAGATTTCTTCTTCTCTTCTTCTTTAGGAACAGTCACAGTCAGCACCCCATTCTCCATCGCTGCCTTTATTTCTCCCGTCTTTGCATTCTCCGGCAACCTGAATCTCCTTAAAAATTTACCGCTACTCCTCTCCATACGGTGCCACTGATCGTTCTTCTCCTCTTTTTCTCTGCTTCTCTCACCGCTAATCTGTAAAATCCTTCCTTCTTCAACTTCGACTTTCACTTCCTCTTTCTTTATCCCCGGAACGTCCACTTTGAAGGTGTGAGCTTCAGGGGTCTCTTTCCAATCGATTTTTGCATTTGCAAAAGCAGAGATTTCACGAGCAGAGGATGGGACATTGGTTGAAATTGGGAAGCCCTCGAATGGATCCCATAAGTCAAGAGAAAATGGGTCGAAGATGTTGCTCCTGCGACCACCGAAGAAGCTTGGAATAAGAGACATTTTTGGGAACTTTGTTGTTTGAAGAAAACAGAGGATTTTTTAACTTTTGATTCTAGTGCTTGATTACTTGCTGATGATAAACCAAAGAAAGTATGGTGATATTTATAGTCGATGAATCTGAGAAACTCAAGCAATTCGAGTGTAATCTAGCATCTTCTTCACTTTATTTCTGATAGGAACAGTAAGAGGCTTCTACATTATTCCAGAGTGTTTTTTTTTAGAAGGAATAATTGCACCCTTTTTTTTGGTAAGGAGTAATTTAACTTTTTGTTTTTACAGGAAAAAGACTTAATATGTTATCGCATTTAATATTTAAAATCGGGTCATTTATACCATTTTTGTTTTGAAAAAAGTTTTTTCATGTCAATATTTGTTAATTAAAAAACATTTTGATTTTGCAAAATCATTTTTACACGTGATCAATTATGATTCAGCCACATCATTAATTCAATCATTTTTAAAAAAAAAAAAGGCTCAAATATGTCAAATATGAGAAAAGACTCATCTATGTCACCGCTTAAAGTTTAATTTATCTATGTCATTTCAGTTAACAAATAATTACATGAATAAACTTTTTGTCAAACAAAAATGATATAGATAAACCAAAAATTTAACGAATGACGTATATAAATTTTTTCACAAAGTTTGATAGCATATTTAAACTTTTTCCATAATTAAAAAGAAGCGAATAAAATAATGTTAATTTATTTTAGTCAGCTCTAACAATAACTTTTGTTTCCAAATAGTTCAAAATATTAGAACATATTTCACAACATCATACTTGATACTTGTTAGTTTTCTTCCCAGAAAAATAATGACAATCGAAACAAAATTATGGAGTAGATATTTGTTGGTATATTCTTTTGCATATTTAAATGAAATTTGTTTTAAAAATTTAGTAGAAATAAGGCATGTGCAAATAAAAATCTTCTTCAAATAAATTCAGTAAAAAATAGACGAAAGCAAATTGATAAAACAGCGGCAATATAATTGTTTTTCTTTCATTCTTACTACCCATCTACTTTGGTTCCAACTTTTTCATTACTTATAGTAGTACTTTACTACTGTATAAAAGTGGCCAGAAGCAGATAACCGTTCCTTCTCTACTTTTAACTGAGGATATTTTGAAATTTTGTATTTTTTTATATTTTTATTTGTTTATTTTATTTTTAATATGTTATATATTTAAAAATTACGTAAAAAATACTATAAATTACAATATTTAAAAGACATAAAAAATTAGATTACTCTCAAAATTCTATCGGTGCCACATAAATTGCGACAAAGGAAAGTAACATGCATAATTTGAAATGGTATCAAAAATACTATAAATCACAATAATTAACCAGTTCAAAATTTATAAAACATTTAAAATTTAAATGATTCTCAAAATTCTATCAGTGTCAGGTGATTGAGATAGCGAAAGTAACATATATTATTTATAAATTACGTAAATGGTACTAAAGATCACAATAATTAACAACTTAATATATTTAAAAGATATATAAAAGTTTAGTTGACTCTTGAAATTCTATTGCAATATAAAATTGGGACAAAGGAAGTAACATATATTATTTGAAAATAACATAAAAAATAGACATAAGTATCAAAAACACACCTAAATTATCCCATTTTTTTTAGTTTCATACCTAAACGATTGAAAGTGTGAGTTTCATACCTAAACTATCACTTATTAGTTTGAGAAACACACCTCTCTCATTTATAACATTCTCATCAGTGTGTAAATTATGATAAAGGATAAGTATCAATGTTTTTTTTTAAACATAAAAGACTACTTTTTTTTTGTCTCAAAATTGAATGACATAGGGTTTTGTAAGGTGTGAATATCAGTGAAGTTAAAAAATAGTATAGATGTTTTCTTTATATTTGCTTAAGATTGGTGGGCAGAATTATCAGATATTTGTGCTGGTGCATTATTGAGATTAGTGCAAGGCGTCATCCGCTACAGCGAGATGCAAGGTTGCTATAGCAATCTTCAGCAGGCGCATTCATAGCGCTCCTTAGCTAAATAAAATTCGTTTTTGATAACTTTTCTACAAATCAGTGATCTTAAAGTACTCTCCTAATTAAATATGAAAAAAATCTAGTTATTTCAAGTTCTAAATCATTCTCAAATCTAAGTTTTCTTCAAGAACAACCCTTCAACTTAATTTCTCCAGTATTTCAAAATCGATTCAAGCTCTTTTATCCGTAACCCTTACGCTCAGAACGTATTAGTAGTGTAGTAAGGGGAAATCTCATGCTTCGAAAAATTTGACAATGAAGCAATTATTTTCAAAGTTCAAAATCAACCCAAACCTTATTCTATTTTATTCAATTTTTAACATGCTTTCGTCATTATTTGCCTATTAAAGTAGAAAGAGTAAGGAAAGCGATGCTTACCCTGATTTCGATGATTCAGAACACTGTTCAGAGAGAGATATTGAGATTGAGAGTTGGAAGAGGGTAAATGAGCATAGAAACTCATTATCCTCTCTCTTATTATTCTAATTTGCACGATGCTATAGTGGTTGGACAACCACTACAATGACACTGCTATAACGGGGTTATGGCTGCTATAGCGGGGTCCAGAGAAGTAGGCAGGTAAAAAATTTGTTGTTGTTTTCGTGCATTCATATTTCTATTCTGATAATCTTGGATACGTGAGACGTGGTAGCATTGTGTTCCTTGCATATGGTGAGTGCATTCTTGACGTGTCAAATCATACGGTAAACCTCAATAATCGATCTATTTTATTTTCTCCCGGGTCTTAGTTTGGGGATGATCAATGGATTAACTAGTATCTTATTGTAACGATTCAAACTATGTTATCAAAGGGCTTCTCGTGGGAAATTTCAAAAGTTCGAAAGTGCGGTGCAAATATTTTTAAAATTTGAGCACATGACAATTTTGGCCCAGATTGATTTTTTGGCCTGACGTCATCCCGCATAGAGGAAGGCTTCCACTATGGCGGCGTTGCTATAGCACGCTGGCGAATTTCTAAAGTCTAATTAATACATCATCTTTTATTTTCCTCTCATTTTAGAAAGGAGAAAGTAGACGAGGATTACTCCAAAAACACTCTAAAGGCACCCGGGCAAAGGAGCAATAAGGGGAGAAGAATTACCACACAAGAAAGGTGAAAACCTAAGAAATTTCAGTCTTTATAATCATAGGTTGCTCTCGTGGAGTCAGATGTTCATGGGTAAGGTTCATTAATTGATGTTTGACACCTAAGTAGGCAAAGTTTTCTTCAACTGAGTAGTTAGATCCATTTTTACTGCATTATATCTTGTAGATGTTCGGAAATTGCATTATAACATTAACGATATTTATATTAGACACACCAAATTTAGACTATCAATTATAAGAAGACTTATATAGCAAAATAGAATATACTCTATACTACTTATGTTTGAGCTAATATACCATCAAAGATGTTCGTAGATGAAGAGACTCCTACTGATAACGTGTTATAAAATAAAGTATGTGTAGTAAATTAAAGGGAAAATGCATAAGTAACCCCCCCAGCCTATGCCCAAATCCCCAAGACACACCTAACATTTACTAAGGTCCTATTACCCCCCGAACTTATTTTATATATAATTTTCTACCCCTTTCTGGCCTACGTGGCACTATCTTGTGGGCCCAATGCGTGTTGATAATTTTTCAAGGATAGTGCCACATAGACCGAAAAGGGATAGAAAATTAATTAAAAAATAAGTTCAGAGGGTAATAGGACCTTAGTAAAAGTTAAATGTGTTTCAGGAATTTTGGGTATAGACTGGGAGGTACTTGTGCATTTTCCCTAAATTAAATGACAAGAAGAAAGCAAGAAAAAGAATAGTAGTAAGTAACTTTGTTTTCACTTTTTGTATTTTTCTCATTGTTACAATATATCTATATATATTTGACACCAAGTATGATACTCCCTCCGTCCCATTTTATGTGACACAATTTTTTTTTTGGTCAGTTCCAAAAAGAATGTCACATTTCCTTATATGATAAGTATTTAAAGGTACAATTTCTCTTTTATCCTTGTTGGTCCCACTTAATTTTAAAATAATAGTCCAATACATTTATGAGGAGAGAGAAAAGTGAATCTACTTTTTAAAGGACAATTCAGTAAACAATTCGGTAAACATTTCAAAGTTTTCATTTATTTCTTAAACTTCGTGCCCGATCAAATGTCGCCACATAAAATGGGACGGAGGGAGTATATGAATATCTTCTTGTTATGTATACACTTTGAACATCAAATATATCATATAGAGTAGTTAACTGCTCCCTCCGTTTTCCTTTCCTATTTAGTCTGTTTAAAAAAGAATGACATATTTTCTTTTTGGTAACATTTTAATTTCAGTAGCATGTTTAAGATCACAAGATTAAATAACAATTTTACACATTTGACATAACTTTAATTTAGAACCACAAGATTCAAAAGTTTTCTTTATTTTCATAAACTCCGTAACAAGTCAAACTAGATCATTTTTTAAAAACGGAGGAAATAGCAAATTATACTTAACAAGTGTTAAGTATAATTAATTTACGAACACATGATATAATAATGTGGACATCCATTTATTGTTTTTTAAAAAGAAATTTTTCATTAATTAAACTCTCACAACATTTTCTTGTTTACAAATGCAAGTAGAAGAAGACCACAATTACACATACACAATTCAAATTAAAAGCTTAATCTCCAACAAACCAAAATACTTGAGAAACAGACATTATTGACAGAGCGACTTTTGATCTGCACTTGTGTTTAACCAGAAATGTCAATGGCCTTCACCTCAGATTTCTTCTTCTCTTCTTCTTTTGGAACAGTCACAGTCAGTACCCCATTCTCCATCGCTGCCTTAATTTCTCCCGTCTTCGTATTCTCCGGCAGTCTGAATCTCCTTAAAAACTTACCGCTACTCCTCTCCATACGGTGCCACTGATCGTTCTTCTCTTCTTGCTCTCTGCTTCTCTCACCGCTAATCTGTAAAATCCTTCCTTCTTCCACTTCGACTCTCACTTCCTCTTTCTTTATCCCCGGAACGTCCACTTTGAAGACGTGAGCTTCTGGGGTCTCTTTCCAATCTATTTTTGCATTTGCAAAAGCAGAGACTTCACGAGCAGAGGATGGAGCATTGGTTGAAATTGGGAATGGATCCCATAAGTCAAGGGAAAATGGGTCGAAAATGTTACTCTTGCGACCACCGAAGAAGCTTGGAATCAGAGACATTTTTGGGAACTTTGTTGTTTGAAGAAAACAGAGGATTTTTTAACTTTTGATTCTAGTGCTTGATTACTTGCTGATGATAAACCAAAGAAAGTATGGTGATATTTATAGTCGATGAATCTGAGAAACTCAAGCAATTCGAGTGTAATCTAGCATCTTCTTCACTTTATTTCTGATAGGAACAGTAAGAGGCTTCTACAATATTCCGGAGATCTTTTTTTTAGAAGGAATAATTGCACTTTTTGTTTTTATTTATATATTATATTATATATAGTTAAAATAAAAGGCAAAAGACTAGAATTTTATATTTAAAACTCGGCTCATTTATTTCATTTTTGTTTAAAAATGGTTCATTCATGTTATTATTTATTAATAAAAAAAAATCTCAGTTTTGTAAAATTATCTTTTACACGTGGTTAATTATGATTCGGCCACATCAGTAATTCAATTGATTTTTTAAAAGGAAAAGACTCAAATATTTCATCGAAGATTGAGAAAAACTCATCTATGTCATTGTTTAGAGTTTGGTTCATCTATGTCATTTCAGTTAACAAATAATGACATGAATAAACTTTTTCTCAAACAAAAATGATATAAATAAATCAAAATTTTAACGGATAACATAAACAAATTTTTCACAAAATTTAATAGCATATTTGAGCTTTTTCAAGGGAAGATAAGATAAAGTATGAATCGAACAAAATAATTTTAATTTATTTTAGTCAGCTCTAACAATTACTTCTTTTTTTTCAAATAGTTCAAAAATTTAGAACATATTTCACAACATCATACTTGATTCTTGTTAGTTTTCTTCCCGGAAAAATAATGACAATCGAAACAAAATTATGGAGTAGATATTTGTTGGTATATTCTTGTGCATATTTAAAAGAAATTTGTTTTAAAATTTTAGTTGAAATTAGGCATGTGCAAATAAAAATCTTCTCCAAATAAATTCAGTAAAAGATAGACGTAGGCAAATTGATAAAACATCGGCAATATAATTGTTTTTCTTTCATTCTTACTACCCATATACTTTGGTTCCAATTTTTTCATCATTCTCTCGGTCCACTTTTAATTATTACGTTGTGCTTTTCAAAAGTTAATTTAATTAATTTTCAAAATTAAATTAGATTATATTAATTCGATATTTTAACCAAAAAATTTAAATATTCAAAAACTATACGAAAAGTACTATAAATTCTAATTTTTTGCATATCAGTATGATGAAAAATACATCGTATAATGTTAGTCAAAGTTATTATCGTTTGACTCTAAAAATGGAAACTATGACAATTAAAAATGGACGGAGATAATACTTATTACTTTACTATTGTAAAGAAGTGGCCAGAAGCAAATAACCATTCCTCGTCTACTTTTAACTGAAGACATTTTTAAAATTTTGTATTTTTTTTATATTTTAATTTTTATATTTTATTTTTAATATGTGATATATTTAAAAGTTATGTAAAAGAAACTATAAATCACATTATTTAAAAGACATAAATAGATTACTCTCAAATTCTATCAGTACCACATAAATTGCGACAAAGGAAAGTAACATGCATAATTTGAAATGATATAAAAAAAATACTATAAATCACAATAATTAACAAGTTCAAAATTTATAAGACATTGAAAATTTAAATGATTCTCGAAATTCTATCAGTGCCATGTAATTGAGATAGCGAAAGTAACATATATTATTGAAAATTACGTAAATGGTACTATAAATCACAATAATTAACAACTTATTATATTTAAAAGACATATAAAAGTTTAGTTGACTCTTGAAATTGTATTACTGCAATATCAATTTGAGACAAAGGAAGTAACATATATTATTTGAAAATGACATAAATAGTACTTAAAAATCAGTAACATACATTTTTTGAAAATTATGTAAAAAGAAATATAAATCATAGTAACTAACAACTTAAAATATCTAAAATCATATTAAAAATTTGACTGACTCTCTAAATTCTATTTGTATCACATAAATTAAGATATAAAATATATATATTGAACTCGTGCTAATATGAGACTTCTATATCTAGTTTCTATTTCTATCTATAAATAGAAGAGCCATAACTAGAACGATTAAGAGTTTGTTTGACATTGCTGTTAAAAACTGCTTATTTTCAGAAGTATTTTTAAAAATAGTTTTTTTCATAAAAGTGCTTTATTTGTGTTTGACTAATTCATTTGAAAAGTGTTTTTTTATAAGCAAATTGTGTTTGACTAATCATTTTTAAAAAGTGTTTTGATGAGAGTCAAATTATGATAAAGGACAAGTATTAATGTACTTCTAATATATTAAGATTATATTTTAGAGAGAAACTAGTTTAAACATCTATTACAAAAAAATAAATTTTTATTTTATTAAATTAAAATGTTCATATTCAAATTTTCAATCAATATTATACATTTTTTTGAAAGGTTGAAATCTTAATTGTTATATTTTCTTTTTTCTCATCTTGTAAAAATATCGTTGTTACCTTTTTTTTCTAGTTCTGCAAAATAATACGTAAAATCATAAATAAAATAATAATACATAAAAGTAAGATAAATATAAATTTATTATAAAAAAATAAAAATAAAAATAAATTATTAAATGGAACTTAACCAAACATATATATATATATAGGGATATTTTAGTCTTGGTAACTATAACTATATATATATATATCTCTCTATATATAGGGATATTTTAGTCTTGAAAAAAATAAGTTTCTACTTCTTTAAAAAACAGTAATTTTAGCTTCTTCTCAATAACAGAAAAACTGTTTCTACTTCCATTTAAAACCAGTTTTATAGGTTTGTAAAACACATAATTTTTCAAAAAATAATGCTTTTTTTTCTTCAAAATATGTGATTCTAGGCTCCCAACAACAAATACCAAACAAGCTCTAAGACAAACTTATAAACATGCTCATTAGTCAAGTGTAATATGGTCATTATACATGACTAATTTATAGCAAATCACTTGCTCCTTTTTCATTTTCCTTTTAGATCGTTCTCTTTCTTTCCTCTCAGGTTTAGATTAAAAGAAAATGAGATGTCTCAAGCAGAGCAATATGCAAAGTGCTTGGTCTTCTTCCTTAAATCTATTCTTCTCCTTTGTGCTCAAATTGGTATATGCACCCCTAATTTCTAATATTTACAAATCAAGAGTTCAATTAATGCACTATAGCTAAAGCACGACCTCTTAATTCTTTAAAATGGTCTCTTAACCAGTGGTGGAGCCACCTTATCATTAGGGGTTCATCCGAACCCCCTTCTACGGAAAATTAAATTATATTTACATGGTTAAAATAATTTTTTTGGTATATTTAGTAGATGTCAAACTCCTTTTGGCTACTTCGTGTGTCTATTTCTTCAGATTTTGAACCCCCTTATCGGAAATTCTGGTTCCGCCACCGCTCTTAACAAAAGATGAAACCTAATTTTTGGAGACCAAAGTCCATGCCCTAGCTTGATTAGGATAAATATTTTGAAAATTACAAATTATGGTGTAAGGTGTTTGAAAAAATCCAAAGGAAAGGTTGATTCTATCATCAACAATCTTTGATAAATTTTAAATCTTCTTACATCCTAATTTTTTTATTTAGTATTTTATCATTTTCATTCCTTCTGGATGATCACTGAACTTTAATATCTGAAAATAAGTATATCTATCTTCTTTTGTTTTATTATCTGTTTTAGTTGTTGTTTCCTTTGGGTATATGTATGTGTTTGTTAATAACAATTAATACTTCCTTTTGAGTGTTCTTTTCTAAAAACATAAGAAATTATTTTCATTTGTCCCAAAAATTGAATAACATAGTGCTTTTGTAAGGTGCAAATTCTAGTGGAGTTAAAAAACACTATACGTAGTTTTTTATATTTGTTGAAGGTTGATGGTAGAGTTATCAGATACATGTGCTAGTGCATTATAAAAATTAGTGCAAGATAGCATAGACACTGACAATTGGGTAACACTGAACAATTTTGTCACATTATCCAACTCACCAGAAAATTCAGATTTCTCCTAAGAATAATATTACCTGAGTTATTGCTTTTGTTTTGAGCAACAATCCTATCCCTGTCTATTCAAGAATGAGAGAATGATTAGACCAATTAATTGTCTAGCAACTGAATATGTAGGAGGAACATTGTAAAATTTTGAGGTCGATTCACCCTATGTTAATGTAACACCCCGCAAATTCTAAGTTAAGATTCAAACCATTCTTTGTATGTATATAGGCCCGAATCTGATGATTTTTAATTGTATATATATATGTGAAGGTACTATACCTAAGTGTGTAGATGTATTGGATATGATTTAAGGTTATAAGGAACCTCTATTACAAAGTCGAGTTGAGAACTTCCTTAACGATTAAGTTTCATGTAAGATCAAACTAATATCAACTTCAATCAAGCATATCTCCTAGAATACTAAGGGATTGTTTGGAAAGTCACAATGAATTTGAGATTTGGTTAATTACACTCTTTGATATGTTTGATAGACCAAGTAATTACTTGGAAATAGAGGAATTATGTGTAATTGAAGGGGAGTAATTACACTCCCCAGTTCCCTAATTCCCAAGGGATGGTAAGGAATTGAGTGTAATTACATGAAACTTTTTAAAATTCGTTTCTTCCTTTTATTTTTATTTCTATTTTTTTTTGTTTTAATTATCGAAAAAAGCTCAAAATACCCTTAGGGGCCGTTTGGTTACTGGTTAGAGTTATGCAGGTATTAGTTATGTATGTATTAGTTATGCAGGTATTAGTAATGTAGATATTAGTTATGCAGGTATTACTTATGTAGGTATTAGTTATGCAGGTATTAGTTATGTAGGTATTAGTTATGCAGATATTGGTTATGTAGGTATTAGTTATGCAGGTTTTGATTATGTAGGTATTAATTATACAAATATTAGTTATGTAGGTATTATTTATGTAAGATTTAGTTATGTAGAAATTATAATACATATATTATTACTTATTGATTGTTTAATTTATTGTAAATTAATATACGTTTTTTTTAAAAAAAATAGAAAATTATAAAGCTTGTATCCAAGATAAAATGCAACAGACCCTTGTGGGTGGGTGTGTGGGGGGGGGGCGAGAAATCTACAGTGTGATGCGCTGCAGAAATCTATAATATAATGCGCACAAATAATAAAATGAAACAGTTCGGGTCGAAGTCGGGGGCAAACAGTTTTGGGTTTGTTTGTGTGTGTGTGGGTGGGGGTGGCTGTAATTTTATTATTTTAGTCCATGTATAACTAATACCCTCATAACTTATTCCACCTTCTACCCCGCATAAAATTATACATAGATTTCCTCATAAGTTATGTGAGTATTAGCTATGTAGAATTACAAAAATGCAACCAAACACCACATAAATCAATACATGAATAATTTTTATACAACATTTGGAGACACACCAACCAAACATTGTATAAAATTTATACATGAATAATTTTGATTCTATTTACAAACCAAACATGGTATAAAATTAATACATGAATAACTAAGTTATTCGTGTATTAACTTTGCCCTTTTCCAGTAACCAAACGGCCCCTTAGTGTATTAATATTGGTTAAAAAAATGCTCTCCTTCCACTTGGTTTTAAAATGTCCTTAACGTTTTCTTTAGATTTAAAAATACACTTTAATTAACAAATATATGACATGAAATATAACTAAACAATGACTATTTTTCATTTGTTCACATATTATCAAATAAAAAGACCCACCCAACCCAATACCTAACCCCATTTCAATGACAATTTAAGTTGTTAGTACCCTACCCGTTTCTGTTCCTACCCCCAACTTCATTTTTTTCCCCTTCTTCCTGGTATATATTGCAATTTCCAAGGAAAAGAGTGTGTTGAGCAGTTCCTTCTCAAAGCTGAGTTCATATTCTTTCTTCTTCACTTGTAATGTAACACTCCAAAAATTTCTAAGTTAAGACTCGAATCATTCTTCATTTGTGAATAAGATCGTAACGCATAATTCTTAATTGTTCTTAGGTGTTAAGGTCAATTCTTTAGTGTAGGAATGATTTTGGATATGAATTAAAGTCACTAGAATCCCCTAGCACAAAGTTGAGTTGAAAGCATTCTTACCGATTGAGTTTCACTATGAGATTTTACTTAGGTAAACTTCAAATGACCATGTCTCTTAGAATATAAAGAATTACATGGCACTTACTCTATCAAATTAAAGGTATTTGAATCTTCTTTCTAACGCCACCAATTTCACGTCAATCCGAGTTTCGAGTAAAAAGTTATGATTATTTTAGTAATCTGATATAGTGCAGTGACGAATTAGCCGACAGGAAACATTAAAAAGGGTCATTTTTGTCTTTTTACTTCTTAAAAACCTTAACCAAATTGCTTGACTAATTAAAGACCCAAACCAATCAGATTTTCATCTCTTAAACCAACATTCTCTTCTCTCTCAAACCCTAAGGCAAAATCCTAAGGAAAATCAAAGTAGAAGACTTTCATTCAAGATTCTTTCAATCTTTTTCAAGATTCTTCTTCAAGGTAAGTCCTTCTCCAAAAATTTCATTCTTTCCAACTCAAATTTCTTCATACAATTATGAATTATTAATGAGAATCCTAATTCTTGGTCATAGAGTTTCAAGAAGCTAATTCAAGAATCTCATGAAAAGTTTTCTTGATTGTTCTCCTTCAAGCTAGGGTATCAAGGCTTCTAATCAAATTCTTCTTCAAGATTCTTCAAATACTTTGTTCTTACATGTATGTAAGGCTATTCATAGTGTTGCACTAGTTCGTCCTCACACCCTACATCTTAATTCAGTCAGTAGCAAGTTGAATCTAGGATTCTTCCCTCACTTCTATGAGATTCATATATTATGAGATTACGATACTTTATGCATTGAAATTGTTGAATTATTGGTCATGCTTGTAGTTCCACATGAACCCTATATATATTGAGTTTTACTAAAAGTATTTTAAGTCAGTGATTTTCTTTACATTGATTTTGAAAACTAAAGTGAGTTTAAGAGAAAAGTTTAAAAGAATTATTTTGAAAAAGAGTTTAAAGGCACACAATGGGTCCAAAAACACTATTTTCATATTGAGAAAAGAAATAAGATTCATGATTAATATGACAGTTGAGTATGCCATCAATGTTTAAGCAGTACGACATCTAGATATGCAATCAATGGTTATGCAGTATGACTACCCAATCATTAATGATCAGATCACAATATGATTTCAGATATAATTTTCATGATTACAACCTAAATACTGGTTATTTCAAAAGTTTTAAGGGAACTTTAACGGTCCCAAATGTATGATAAACGTTTAAATGCATATTTTGAAAAGAGCCTTTTAAAAGAAAGAATCAAATGGTTTCATATGTACTATTTGACAGTTGAGAAAAAGAAAGAGTATGATTGATGTTTCTGAAAAGTAATAGTCCCTTTCTTTGTAAAGGGTGATTGAGCAAAGTTAAAAGTAAAGTAAAGAAATAGTCTCTTTCTTTGTAAAGGGTGATTGAGCATAAAGTTATATTGATTATTTTGGGAGTCGTATCGAGCAACGAATTAGGTAAGAGTCTATTATAACTCAATAGTCCTATAAAACTACGTAGCCAACGTAGGATAGGAAAACACGGATTCTTTGTGCAACTCCTCACTTCCTCTGAGAAGGCCTATTAAATGGATCATAGTTACGGGATCATCCTATACCCCGGCAAAGTATAGGATGAACCTTGCAACGTGGGCGAAATGTTGTATAATTGATAGGCTTATAGTAATGGTTGTCGGTTAGAGAAACTCCCCAAAAAGTAAAGTATATTATTTTCATATTGCTTTTATTGCATATATTATTGTAAAGCTTAAATGGTTTTCACTTCATGTACATGTATTGATTCAATTGAGTTGCTTTCAGTCATTCAGTTCATTTATTTATTTATTTAGCCATATAACATACGCATACATTCAATGTACTGATGTCATTTGAGTTGCATCTTATAATGATGCAAATACAGATGTTCAGGATCATCAACAAGCATTTCGTTGAGATCACTTTGTACTTCAAATAGCTTGGGTGAGCCCCCTTGCATTCCGGGGGACTTCACATTTATTTTCTAGTCAGTTGTCTTGAGATGTCGTGGGTCTTGTCCCTACATCCACCTTGAGTAACATAGATAGATAGAGTTGATGAGTCTTTCAGTATTTACTTTTCCTTGACATATTTTTGCAAACTATTATTTATACTTTATTAAGTATTTTCAGTTATTTAATTGAGTTGAGTTTAATTTTGCATTTAAAGTTTCCTATCTGCTTGAGTAAGTCTTCTGCTAAGTAGTTTGCCAGGCAAAGAATTCGCTTGGGGACCAACAATAGTTCTCGAGTGCCTGCCACGTCCAGGGTGTAAGCTCGGGGTATGACATGTAAACCCTCAAGAAAAGAATAAACTTTTTATAATTTGTCAATTGGTTTTAGCTAGCTAGTAAGTACACTCCCCTCAGTCTCTCTTTCGGTTGATAGTATCATGAATATATTCTATTACTGATACTATTATAACTTTATAAGTATAGTTTTGAATTCAAGAAACTCATCCCACAGCATATATATCAAATAACAGCTTTGATAGACCAATGGAAAATGAAAAGTTGTTTAGTTAAATTTCATGTCATATTTTTGTTAATTAAAGGGCATTTTGAACCTAGAGAAAATGTTAAGGACATTTTTAAATCAATAGGTGATAGGAGATATTTTTGAACCATTTCTAATACGTTAAGAGAATTTTTGAACTATTTCTAGTGTTTTCTAAACATATATTTTTATTATTTATATTTCATTTCTTTCTCATTGTCAACCTTTACTTTTTTCATGCATGCTCTTTCATGCAATTTTTTGTATTATCTATTTATTTATTGTTTATTATTTTTTCATTAGCATAATTTTGTAAGTATTCTATTTTTTAAATTAAAGCAGAATCCATTGTTGAATAAAGTTAAAGACTTACGTCTCTCTTTTTTTTTTCTAAAAAAAATCATAATTATGTACGTTATGTTGAAATTTGATGTATGTATTATGTTAATTTTGCTTTTGAATTTAGAACTTATCTTATATTTTCAATTTCATTTGTTTTAGTAGATACTTCACATTGCAAGCCATTTATTTTTTAGTTAGACTTGATAGATTATATTTTTGTCAAATGTTTTAATAATTTAAAGACATTATATTTATGATATTAACATTTTTGTCAAACATGCATTTCATGAAGTTCACATAAATCTTGTACTTTAATTTAATAAAAAATATTACTAATATGAAAAATATAAATTAAATATTTTCATAATATTAGTTAAGAACATATGTTTATTTATTAAAATATTTTTAAAAGATAACATATATTTTAAATATTTAATTTAAGATCATTTATAAAGGCCCTTATTTGTCTAATATAAATATTTAATTTCAAATAATTAAGTTTTATTTTTAAAATCTAATATAACCTTATGATTGCACTAATGCAACCAAACAATACACTTGCAATTATATTATGACAAACAAATAGGTCATCATAATTACTATGTTGTGTAATTACTAGGCTAGTAACTAATATCCTAGTAATTACACCAATTTCAATTACCACATGGCTTTGAAATTAACCCTATAAGTTATGCGCCTCATAAACTATAAAATTAAGGGCATGTGAGTCTACTTTTCAATGCATCAAATCATTTGTCAATATCATATTTGTGAAAGAAATTATGCCCATTCTACTGAGATTTGCATTGAAGTCCGCATCGCACCTGTCACCAAATTTTAGAGGCTAAAATTCAACCTTAGTTCACGATGGGGTCTGCAGGGTAGGGGCTGTAGGGGCGCGATGGGATCCGCGTGGTGCACCCTAGAGTACGCGTTAAGCCCTACAACATACCCCTACTTCTAGATGAAATATGCACCCAACTTTGTCCAATTAAGGGTATTTTGGTCCTTTTCCCCTTAAAGAGGGGATTCATAAACGGAGATAGAACGAAATACATTTCACTTAAAGTTTTCTTCACACATGATCTCCTAAATAATGATGATATCAACGTGTAACAGACTCTTTCACGTGATGATATGACTAATTTATTGTAATGACCCTTCATGTCATTTTCTCTGTTTTCAATATTTTTGACATTTAGATCTTTTCTATAGAGACCCCATATCATTTATCATTTGTTGGGACTGACAGTTCGTTCACCTGGTTGTTCGCTTGATTTTTATGTAAGTTTCTGTGTTTTGGAGCGTTTGAAGTATTAAAAAGTTGACTTTGGTCGGTAAACGAGCTCAGAATGCAATTCTGCTGGTTTCAGTAGCTCCGAAATGCAATTTTGTTGGGTTCCGCCATCTAGACTCATTTTGAGCACCTTGTGGCTTATGACTAAAATAGAGCCTTGGGTATGGGACCCATTTTTTATCGAGAGGACCATCGATGGAAGTTTTGTCGTCTTTGTTGAGTTCAGATTATCGAATTTGATGGGGGTAGCGTTGTTTGTTTGCATGTACGGGATTCCAAGCAAATCTCAAGCCCTCGTCGGGGCATTTTGCCAAATTCAAATTTGAAATGGTCCAGCCTTTGATGGTGCATCCAAATTTGTTCTTCATATCTGCGAGCCTTGAGCTCTGTTCGCAAACACTATCTTCTTTGGTCTTCGCATTCACGAGCATTGACCATGGAATCGCGGTTAAGGATATGTGGACCCAATGAAAAATTTACCATTGTGACCATGAGAATCAGGTCTCACAATTGCAAAGATAGTAGGTGGTAGTATATCAGTTTCAACGTTTTAAACCAACTCATTTCTCATTTCTTCCTCCTAAGACAACCCTTAAGAGCTCGAAATTAGGTGTTTGTTGTTGATCATTGTAGGGAATCTCTAGAGGGTTATATTTGGGCATTGGTAGGATTATTTTCTTTGCGTTAAACTTATAAGTTTCCTTCAATTTTCTCCGTTTGAACTCTTTAATGGTGAATTCTCGACTTTTGGTACATGAACTATTTCGTGGCATTTTAAAGCTCAGGACGTGCCCATTTTTGGGTGCATAAGTTCCTTGATCTAGTTGGGAACCATTGACGGAATAAATTTCGAAATTCCTTGTGTGGGTCCCATAATGCAATTTTCAGCTCACTTTTAGTTATGTTTTCGATTGTTGCAATTTGAGAGTCAAAACAACCATATTGACATTAGGATCTATAATTTGATAACGTGACATTATTTGGAGGCATCTTGGAAGGGCAAAGCTCCAGTTAAGAGGCTTAGAGCTTGCGTGATCAGTTTTAAGGTGGCTATGGCTTACTTCTCCTAGACTTTGCTTGTCGATTGTTCTAACAGGATAATTAGCTAAAAGTGGGGATGGTTTCTAGCATGATTCGTTGTTTTTACCATTAATGTAATCCCTTAGCCTTATTTTTGGTTATTTTCAAGTATCATTGGATTGATCAGGACTAGTTTGAGGTTATAATTATTCGCATGATCTATCTATAATCTAGAATGACCTTAATATTGGTATGATGGAGCCTTAGCCTAGGTTTGGATATAGATGTTTTAAACATTGGCTTTTGAGGCTCGTGGGGCTTATTTCGAGAATAAAATTGGGATAGATGCGATCCACCGGACTAGGTGGTGACCTTTGAGTAGCCCTATTAGTATTTATGATTGGCTGGATGTGGGGAGTGATTACCTAGACTCGTTCAAGAGCCCATTTATGATTAGAGTTATAGCTGACCCAATGTGAGATTCCAAGAGGGGCTGGCTAGTATTGTAGTTATTTCGATGTAAGATTCTGGGATATGTTAGGATTCTGTACAACTGATCCAATATAAGATTTTGGGAGCTGCTAGGTGATTATGTGGTCATTCTGATGTAAGATTTTGGGGTGGGACCGACCTCTCCTATGTGAGATTTCAGAGAGTGTTGGGTTCTAATAAGGCTTTGTGACGTAAGATTCCAGGAAGGAATAGTTATTGCGACGTAAGATTCCAGGATATAATAGGTTATATTAAGGATTTCTGATATAAGATTCCATAAAGGACTAGTCATTCCGATGTAAGATTCCAGATTGTGATAGCTTCCAATAAGGCTTTCTGATTTAAGATTTCATAAAGGACTAGCTATTATGATGTAAGATTTCGGGGGATGCTAGGTCGGGGTGTTGGTGTTCAATTAAAAATTGTGTATTTTATGCCTTTGGTGTACCCTTCAAGCATATGGGGGCTCGACTAGGGTCTTGTTTGTGTGCTTTATCATTGTTATGCCTTTGTATGTGTCCTCTGGGCTAATGAGGGTCCAATTGTGTTTAGATTACTTTATCGCCTTTATTAATTTCTATAATAGTTTTACTTCGATGCATGTTTAGTTATATCTTTACTTTCATCCTATTGTCTTGCTATAGTCGCTTGTTATTATGTTATTACAATTGCAAGTTTGGTCGTCCTATGATACCTACTGAGTATTCATTGTTTTGGTACCCATACTTCACTCTGCATCTTTTTTCTTAATGCAGATCTGAGCGCTAGTCGACCCTGTTGAGTTTCATGCCACTGTTGCCGTGTTTCAGATATTGAGGGTAAGCTTATTCACATCTATGGTTTACTTGTCTCCTTCTGTACATTTTGGGCTAGTCTTTTGTATTTTAAGACAACTTGTATATTCATTGTATATGTCTAGTCTGTACTCGTCTTTTGTTGTAGCTTTGCACTAGCATCCACAGGTTTTGAGTTGGATTATTTTACTTTTGTCCTCGTTCGAGGATTGTATATAATATTGTTCCTTATTCTGTTGTGCTTTCTTAATTATACTTCTTTCTATTTTTTCCGCTCTCTAGGCCCGTTATCGTTAGTTCCAGAATAAAGGTAGGTCTTACCTACTGGTGGGATTTATTAGGTTATCCTGCCCTGATTTTTGGATTGTGAAAAGTTGATATCAGAGTCCCAATTTCATCGGTGTTGTTAGTGCAACGCTAATGTCTTGTAGAGTCCTTCTGATCGATGCGAGGACGTTTGTATCCTATATTCGGAAGGCTATATGACATATTTAGGAAGATTCTTTCTTTTGATGCTATATCGTGTGTCCTTTATCCTGTTGTTTTTTGGAATTCTCATTTATTTTATTCTTGGTGTGCACAAGACGTGTCGCAGTCGGGGATGATGCTCCCAGACCGACACATAGAGCCCCAACTAAGGGCAGGGTTAAAGGTCGACCCCGAGGTCGTGAACGGGTCACCTGTTCAGGATTAGGGTAGAGATGTGACCCCTGATCTAGTTGTTGAGCCACAGTCGACACCTATTCCTCCATAGTCGGTGGGGTCATGACCAAGCTAACTGCCATTCTAGCCGTTGTTAGGGGTATACAAAAGGCCCCAATGGGTCAAGGAGTGCAGCCTGTCGTTTCGGCTCCCCAAGTAGAACTACCGCCAGCACATGTGGCTGCTCAGCTTGCGGTAGTTGAGGCCACCATGTCAGTACAGGAGATGAAGATGTTAGGCCAATTTTTTAGATTGGCTCCTCCGAGATTTTCAGAGGCTACAAGCAAGGATGATCATGAGTTCTTGATCAGCTGCCGTGAGATTTTTTTTATTTTTATATCTTACATTTAAGGGGCTACATATGATATATGTGTACCTTGATTTCCCATAAATCCAATCTCGATAACACAATTAATGTTCAACATTTTCTAGTAAAATGGAACTTTAGGGGTAATGCTAAATGACCAGAAAATTTGGCAAGAAATTAAAAAAATCTATAATATCTTTTTTATTTTAGAATAAATTGATCTTTTTTTCATTTTTTAATTAAAAGGTATCAAAGTTAAAGGGTAAAAATGTTCAAAAAGGTAAAATAACATAGATAAAATACTATTCTGGTCAAATTTTCTGGCCAAAAAGATTTTTCCTTTAGAAATTTTCAATAACTCGTTCACCAATGCTAAGAGCTAATTCGGATGCAACTATGCTGATAGATATACTCAACAAATCACGAGTCATGAATGAGAGTTCTAAACACTTATTCCTATTATCCTTTCAAATTGTAAGTAAATCTAATTTTTCATTTTCTTTGTGAACTAATAAGGCGCTTTCAAGTTTCAAATATAAATTCAATTATGTCTTTTATAAACTATACTCAGATCGACTCTTAAGCATATCAAATTCATGCATGTCGTCCACTATCTTACCATCACATTCACAACTACTATTTTCAATAATTTCAACATCGGCAATTGTCACATATTCTATGAACAAACTACGCAAATTATCTTCAGCAATTCTTATATTTTCATTGCAAGTCAAAGAATTAAGTTTCGAAAAGCAAAGCTTCATCAATTTTAATTTGTATCGAGGATCAAGAACAATGCTTATCGAAGCAATCATATTGTAGTCATCCTTAGGGGTGGCTCAAGGGTGAGGCTATTAAAACATGGGAAAATTGTACAAAATGGCAAACTATTAATTCAAATTAAATGGTATAATCACACTTTGATTTAATTGTGTCCTGTAGCAAACTGTTTGCCAGCGCCTCTCTCCCTCAAACTCTCGCTCGCCACTCTCCTCTCTCGCTCACTCCCTCTGTGCTCGCCTCGCTCGCTTTATACAACAGAAGTGTATAAATTGCGTTTCTGTTTGTATAAAGCGAGAGAAAATTGTATATACACATGCAAATACATAATATTCGTCCTATACACTTATAATTATACAATAAAAATATTCCCCTGCCCAGTTCTCTTTTGTCTTTCTCTCTTTCTCGTTTTATACAACAGAATTGTATAAATTGCGTTTCTGTTTGTATAAAGCGAGAGAAAATTGTATATACACATGCAAATACATAATATTCGTCCTATACACTTATAATTATACAATAAAAATATTCCCCTGCCGAGTTTTATGCTTGTATAATGTATAATTTATGTTTGTATAAAGCGAAAGAGAGCGATTTTT
>NW_006239255.1:0-32860 GCF_000226075.1 Solanum tuberosum | reverse complement strand
GTTTCTGTTTGTATAAAGCGAGAGAAAATTGTATATACACATGCAAATACATATATATTCGTCCTATACACTTATAATTATACAATAAAAATATTCCCCTGCCCAGTTTTATGTTTGTATAATGTATAATTTATGTTTGTATAAAGTGAAAGAGAGCGATTTTTTATATACAAATATTTTTGTCAACGATTTATACAAACGAGAGGCTAACAACAATTTATACAAATGGCCTGCCAGCGAAATTATACAATTCTAAAGAGGAGCCAACGAATTATACAATTGCTTCTTTTTGTATATATGTATAGCGAAATAGACAGCTTTTAATTGTATATGTATAGCGAATTATACATATATATGTTTGCTATGGAGCGCAATTATGCAAACTTTGCTATGGCATACAAATATGATTTTTTTGTTTGCTATATGTGAAAGTTACTCTTAAAACATTTGCTTTAGGCCTAAGAATATTAAGCCCCCAGAAAATTTAATAGTGAAATTTATGTTTTAATTTCACTTAAAATAATACTGAAGATTTTGAAAAAGGTACAAAATTTATATAAGAATAGAAAGAAACAAATACTATCTATTATTTATGAGAAATATCTTAGAACTTTGAATTAAACAACATAAATATTCATATTAACAAAATAAAGTTTACAACATAATCCAAAAGAATGTATAGTAAACAAATGACTAACATCATATTAACTAGATATTTTTCTTACTTTTAAATAATACTATTACTATGTGAAGTTAAATTTATAGGTCTTTTAAGAATACTACACTAAAGATAAGTAATATGTAAAAACAAAAAACCTTTTAATTATTGTTATTATTATTGTATGTATGTGTACATATTTAAGATCTCTTATTAAAAGTTTGTTTAAGCCACTAATTTTATTGAGATATCCTTCATCATCCTATCAATATTTTGCAAACTTCTTCTCTATTTCAATAGCAATTTTTTTTTTAATATTAGGATTTGTAACAACCCTTTTTCTTTCCGTATCAACGTATAACTTCTCCAAACTTTTTGAAAATACAAATTAGCACTAGGATAATAATTATTCGAAAATAATGTAGTGATTTCACAAAAAGTCTTAGAAACTTGGCAATTCATTCAACTTTTACTCAATTCTCGTTTGAAGGATAATATTTAAAATCGTTGAATCATGAAGATTGAAATTCTTAACGATAAAGAAAAAGTATTATCAAACATCAATATGTAGTTTCAAGTCGTATGCATTTGTACTCAAATTTAAATCAAGAAAACATTCTAGAACAATAATATCAAAATATATTTTATACACTTGATAGGAACAAAGTCTCTATATAAAATAAAGAACCCATCAGCTGATAATGCTCAATCAAGCAATCCACAAAATTTTCATTATAACCCGTATTATCCAAAATAATAGAAAATATTTTCTTTTTGCATTTTTTCCAACAAATTAAACAATCTTGAATTAAAAAAAAAAAATAGCACTACTATGAGGAGGACACACACGACGAATGATTAAAAATGTTTTTTTGTAAAATTCAATCTAAATTAACATAGTGTGCAGTAACACAAATATATTTGTTTGATATGATTGGTGACCACAAATTAAATCTTAAACTATTTCTATTCATAAATGCTTTAATCTCTTTCTTGACAATCTCCTTTTTATCATGATATATATAATCTAAGAGTGTCAACTTTAATCTTGCGGTACTTTTTGAATTAGTTTAATAGTAGAATTCATGAAAGCATGTGCTTTTTTAACTCCTTCAAATGCTACACTGTGACAACCCTCAAATTTTAAGCTATGATTCGAACCATCCTACACATGTGTATAGCTCCAAACCCTATGAATTTTATTTATAAATAGATGTTAAGATCAATTCCTAAGTGTGAAATTGTATTGGGTATTAGTGAAGGCCATAAGAGAACCTGTAGCACCAAGTCGAGTTGAGAGGTTTCCTACCAATTAAGTTGTCGTGCAAGTTTAAACTAGGGTCAACATCAAACAAACATTTCTCTTAGAATACGAGGAGTTCATGGCCCATAACCAATCAAATTAAATATATGTGAGTCTAGTTTCCAACTCAATAAATCGCTCATCAATCCAAAAACTCAAAACATCAGTATATTTTAGATACTTGTGAGCATAGACTCACCAGCAATACAATTTTACTGATTTGAGCAAAGACTCACAATATAATTTCAATTACATTTTTAATGATATATTATGAGCATATATAGATTATTTGGGAGGATTATTTAGCACCAAGATGATGCAAATTTATAAAATCCATGTCTTATAACCATGCATCACCGTATGATTTGAGTATATTGCTAGTCAGTCAACTCCTTAGTGTGACTACCTAGATAGAAGAATCCTTACCACCCAATTAAAAATTAAGCAAATGAGGGATTTCAAAGAAAACATAAGAAATGCTTTAAAATCCTTTAAACAACTGTGTAACTCAAATACAAGGAAATCTTTTACAAAAAAAAAAAAAACTGAAACCCTCTCTAGCAACTAGTCTAAACAGGTATAAGATCTTCTAAAAATATGAATAATGTAAAAAACATACACAATTCCCACCATAAGAAAGGAAGAAGTAGAAGTTGTCAGAGATCACCATCGCCTTCGCCTATGAAACATCATTGATCCTACAACCAGACTATATCAAGTGGCATAACAAGAGTAGTATCACCACAAACAACACATACTGGTAGGCATCATCGACAAACCAAATCCATAGAATAAACCTCCAATAACAGTCATAAGACCGACATCACCAACCAAGTACCTTACCACCCTAAACAGCAATACTCAACGCATTCAACTATTCAGACTTCATGCCTAAGGGCCTATGCATGAAATCTCTCATCAATCTACAATGTATTACTCATTTAGAGATAGATCTAACTACTCAATTAAGTCTAACCTACTTGGGCGCCAAGCAGCTGTTGCAAAAGTCTAAAACATGATCTTTTGACTCCATGAAGGTGAATTCTGATGGAAGTATGCTTGGAATATCATGAACCAGACCGTTGTGAGTGCCACCAACACTAACCCACTTGGGAGAAATAAAAAACTACTAAACTAAACCCAAAACCTTTTTAATAAAACAAGTCCATCATAATAAATATTAAAACAATTTAGAGAACTAAAAAATTGAATCCTCATAAACTCAACTCAATGCTTAAAACAATTAAGCAGAAATAAACGCCTAAGGACTGAAAGTCGTAGTATCAAAACTCTAAATAAGTCAAGAATGAGGATGCAACCACGGAAAACTTAAAAAATTTATCTACTAGTCTAATGAATGTGTCCAAAAGGATGGTCAAGAAATGATAGAAGAACCCGATACCTGAAAGATTAGTTCACCCTTGGATTCGAAGTCAATCGTCCCTTAGTTGAGGTTTTGGATCAGCCGTTGGAAGATGTCCTGTACTTAACAAGAAAAGAACAGGTGCAATATCAATACATAAGCCACATTGTACTGGTAGGATCACACAGACAGTTAGAGATATGAATGTAAACAATTAACTATATTATAGTAACACAAACCAATACATATAATAACAATCATCAATATGTGTAGACTTACAATCACAATATCATGAAACAATGAATACTTGGATGCATGTCCCACATGATCACAAATGGAAATGTCGGGTTCTCTCAAGGAACCATAAATAGATACTCGATACTCGATCCTCTCATGGAATCCCTACACACACTATTAGTGTACCGACGTAGTACCTAAGCCAACCATTGTTAATGCATCGATGCGGTATTGAGTCAACCATATGATATCACATATCAGGCGTGGTACTTGAGCCAACCGTTAGTAATTATACCAGGTATGGTATCCAAGACAATCATCACCTACATCAAATCAAGCTTCATAGAAACTCTAAAGAATTCGAGTTTTTGCCTTTTAAAGTGTCTTGGATTTTTCTTGGTCTAAAACAATAAATAATTTCAAAAATCAATCACAAACGCCTAGTTATACCCAAATTATACTTAAATCCTAACCCCTGACCAATTCATGATCATATTCCCTAACTTAAGGCTTTTTCCCACCAAGAAATCATGCCAAAACCCTCCCCCAAGTGTAATATCTTAGATTCTAAGGCTTAAGAATCAATTTACAAGAGTGGGGAGTAACAAACTTACCTTTACCAATGAATTCCATGGGAAATTGAATGCAAACAACCCTAAATTCCCCTTCCAAATTCTAAGAACTAAAATGCTGAAAATAAGAGGTTTCAAAGCTATGTTTTCATAAAATCCCATTTTACCTTTATAGCGACCCAACTCGCTATAGCAAAAATTACCCTGCTATAGAACCTGCATACTCCCTCTATAGCGCCTGCACACTCCATCAATGATGGTCTGATTCCTGCTATAGCAGAATGCATGAACTTCAGAGACTCTAAAAATCCTATTTTTTACAGCATACCTCCTTCCCTTGACGTTTGGAACTATCCCTTTTATGATAAATTTGATTACGGGAGTTATACTCCTCTGAATTCAATTTCTTAAAGCTCCACAGTTTCCTTAATATCTTGGATACAAAAAAAAAAAACCAAGCCTATACATTACACACCACTCATTTCCGGATGATCCTAGATCACACCTAGCTCAGATTCCGTCAAAGACTAGCTTAGCCTAAAGTTTTTAAGTCGTTATCTGAAAATTTTTCTGGCCCAAATTCTTTAACCATTAGTCTAGTCATAACGACAGGGATGAATCGTTACATGGAATCCATGAGTTTTCACCCCTTTTACGAATGAATCTTCCCTCTCTATTGTTCCCAAGTTTGGAGCATACCAGGAGGGTGTTTTGAGTAACCTCTATCCCTTTTTAAACTGAAGAAGAAGAGTAAGATTATAAAATCTATGTTTTCTAGGTTTTGGCCCCATAACCCTACCATAGAAGCTTGATAGCCGTTATAGTGGTGGCACTAAAGCAGAAAAATTCTCACTATGATAGGGTGACGTCAGCCCGGATCAAATATAATTTCCAAAATTATTGTTATGTCACTCTAATTTAATTTGGTAATGTATTTCAAAATTATCTGGGATTCCATACGAATTACATTTTGAATAACTATGGGATATGTCGTTCAATAGATATTAATTTTGTCATAAATTCCGGCCAAGGGGGAGATTTGTTGGGGTTATTTGCCCTGATTTCTTACCATAAATATGTTTTCCTTTTAGGAAAAGGTTTTAATATTTTGAGTAGTCCCTTTCTTGTAGGAAAGGTTTTAGGACTTTATAAATATAGGTTTGTTCCTTCTAACTTAATTAGCATTCACAATGTAGTCCGAGGGTTTTGAGAGTCGCGGTTATGGAGGAAAATTTTGTGTGCCTCCTTGTATTCCGAGTGAATTAGTTGAGGTTGTTTCTCTGTATATTTTGTACTCTCATATTTATAGTGGATTGCTCATCTCCTTTGTGGACGTAGGTCGATTGACCGAACCACGTTAAATCTGTCTCTTTGATGTGTTTCTCGTTTGTCTTCTTACTCATGGTCTTTCGAGGTTTACTTGCTAGCTTCCGCATTACACCTGCTTATTTCGGTCCTAACAAGTGGTATCAGAGCCATGGTTCAATAATGGAGCCAGGTAGAGATGGGTGTTCATCTTGGCGGGTGTAGTTCTAGCCGCAACCCTTTTGATAGTAATGAAGATTTTGTTGGAGAAATTGTTTCAGAGAGGTTCTCTGTTTCGAGACGTAGATTTGATGGAGGAGATTATGGAGAAGAGATGCAAGATCCTAAAGATTATGTGAAGAAGGTGGACAAATTTATTTTGTAGGAAATTCAGGCCAAGGGGGAGATTTGTTGAGGTTATTTGCCCTGATTTCTTACCATAAATATGTTTTCCTTTTAGGAAAAGGTTTTAATATTTTGAGTAGTCCCTTTCTTGTAGGAAAGGTTTTAGGACTTTATAAATATAGGTTTGTTCCTTCTAACTTAATTAGCATTCACAATGTAGTCCGAGGGTTTTGAGAGTCGCGGTTATGGAGGAAAATTTTGTGTGCCTCCTTGTATTCCGAGTGAATTGGTTGAGGTTGTTTCTCTCTATATTTTGTACTCTCCTATTTATAGTGGATTTCTCATCTCCTTTGTGGACGTAGGTCGATTGACCGAACGACGTTAAATCTGTCTCTTTTGATGTGTTTCTCGTTTGTCTTCTTACTCATGGTCTTTCGAGGTTTGCTTTGCTAGCTTCCGCATTACACCTGATTATTTTCGGTCCTAACAAAGTTAATGTAATTGCATCTAAAGATGCTAAAGCCTTTAGCGACATTTATATAAAGTGTTGGTTATAAAAACTTATAGTATTTATAATTGCTGCTAAATATAATATAGCGATAATTATAGCCGTAAAATCCTTTATTTGTCGTAGAGAGAGGGTTCTCACCTAGAATTATTTGTTTATATGAGTAATAGAAATAAGAATATATGCTGTCAAAAGGAAGATATTGGAGACTATGGAATAGGAAATATGAAGGGACTGTCTGCTTTTCTTGCTTCCGCATTACGCCTGCTTATTTCGGTCCTAACACTAATTCCCCCAAGTGTTAAAGAACGTGAAAAATTGAATTAATGTTGTTTTAGACCTTAATTGGGTGAAGAAAACGTGGTTAGGCTTATAAGGGATGGGAAAAGACTAAACTACCCCTTCTAAAACGATTGAGGTGCCTTAAAAGATAGACTTTCACTAAAACAGGCATAACTCTGTACTCCAAGCTCGGAACTACGAAAACTTGGCGGCGTTGGAAAGAGGAGTCAAAGGCCTTTAATTGTATAGGACATGGACCACCTAATTCATTATGTTCTAAGAGATGTGTTCATTTGAGATTGACCCAAGTGAAATCTTACATCAAAACTTAAACGATATGAATGCTTTCAACTCAACTTTGTTCTAGAGAATTCTAGTGACCTTAATTCATGTCCAGAATTATTCTCACGCTAAATAATTGACCTTTACAACTAAGAACAATTAAGAATCACTATGTACGATCTTATACTCAAATGGAGAATGATTCAAGTCTTAACTTGAAAGTTTTAGGATTGATACACTAATGATCACATTCCCTACTCTCCTACTTTATTGTGCGCATAACGAGTTTTGTATGCTAGAAATCAGTTGAGAAGAATAGAGTTTGAGTTGGTTTATTTAGATTTTTAAATATATTGCTTTGATTTTATGAAATTGTTGCAACATGGTTACTTCCCTTACATTTACAATGCTCTTAGAATGCTCTAGGGTGTAAGAATTATGGATTTTATGGTCGGAAATAGTTTTGAAAGAGTGGAGGAAAGTGAAGGGTTGCTCTTGGTTGAAAACATAGATTCAGGCGACATTTGGGAGTTATAATGCCCAAATTTTTGCATAAAGTACTAATAGGGTACTTTGGAAACACTGATATGATGTTATTTTATTAGAAACATGATTTTTGGCTCAAGAGGCACCATTGAAGCACCTCTTGGAATTCTGGGATGAAAAAAACCGCTATAGCGACCATGCTCCACTATAGTGGGAGACGATATAGCGAAATAATTTTCGCTATAGTGATCATGATACAACGGGAGTGTGTCAGTTTGTCACGTCCCGAGACTACCCCCTAAACACGACATGGTTCTTAGATCCACAAGTGATTCCAAGCTAACCTCATGGCATGTCATGACACTAAGATTAATATAAATCAATGATAGAAGATATTTTGTACATGGAAGTTAACTGAAATAGTCTAACAACTCAATAGACAAAATATTTGAGTACATATAAAAAGAAGTCTAAATTGATTGTCTAAAAGTCTCTACTACTATGAGTTGCTAAGACAAGACCCTAGTTAAATCCAAATATCCGAAACTAAAAGTATTGAGAGTGAATAAAAACGTAAGTGTTGTCCTTTGAATAATAAGGACTCACCAACGTTGTTACTAGCTGATTAGAGATAGTACTAACCACAGACTAGATACTGAACGTCAGATACTATATTATCAAACAATATATGCAGAAAGTATGCGGTTAGTACTTTGAATGTACTGAGTATGAGGATTATGCATAGTAAACATTATATCTAAACATACTGAATATGTAAAATATGTTGACGCAATGACCAAGTAAAATATCATGAAACTGAACTATACTGAACAGAAATACATAAGTACAAGGTCATTCAATAACTGATACTAAATCTGACATAAATCATATGAGCTACTACATGGTATTCAGTGTACTACCCTCACACCAAAAAGATAGTGACCAATACTTTACATCGTAAGGACATGATAACTGAGCTAATATTTATCTAAGACAAGTACTACAGTGGTATGTAGTTTTGAGACTTTTTTTTTATTTTTTGTTAGTTTTGGGACTTAGAGATAGCTACTAAAGTTCCACAAATACTGACCAAAAACCTTCATTCCTATGGTTTCCCGATGCTAAGTATACTACCAACAGAAACATGCATAATCTGGAAATAGTAATAATATGATAACATAGAATCATACTGATAACTGATACATACTAAATAGCTCATAAGTTATGATAGTTGAAATTATACTGAGAGATACTTTATCTAAAAGAATCTTATATCATGATACTGGAAATAATTTAGAAGATACTTTATCCGAAAGCATCTAAATTATGAAAATCTGATAATCTGAGACATGCATCTGAAATAACATAATTCTGAGTCATGAAAATACTTGCCTACTATGGATTTATGGAATTGTCATTAAAAATATGGAATTATAATTGAAATTATAGAATTTATGAGTAAAACATATAACTAGGGATTGATCATGAAGGAAAACTAATTTACAATGAAAACTGATGAAGATCATAGAAAGTTATAACTTGTAGTAATCATAAACTTGAGAAATTGGGGTTTTCTTTGGACTCAATGGGTGAAGGTATACCCATTGATGAAATCCCACATACCTGGAGTAGAAACCTAGCTTGAATTCCTTCAATGGAGACTTAGAGCTTAAACCCTAGTTCTTGCTTGAGAAAAGACTCTCGAGAGAAGAAATTAATTTTGGGGAAGTTATGAGTGTAAGGGAGGGTTTAGCCTAATAAAAGTCTTCTAATACCACTTAAAATAGGTCAAAACAACATAGTATAAGAAGTAAAAAAAGTGGAAAAAAGACAAAAATAACCCTAAATTAAAATTGATGGAGGCCCTTTATGGGTGACTTCCACGGACCACATAACACTTCATGGTCTGTAAAGGTACTGGTAAAAGTAGAGCAAATCCTGAGTACTGAAGCTCGATGTCTATAGACCCTGCTACGGCCCGTGGACACTTCTATGGTCCGTCAAACTTCTCGTGAGAAGCTGAGTTTAACTGAATTTCTAAGGGTCAACTCTACGGACCCTTGTACAGTTCATGTATCATTACACGGCCCGTACAAGTTTCCATAAAATTCAGGATGTTCTGGGTTATAAAGTGTTGATCTAAAGATGAAGCAATAGAAACGTTTGGGAAATACAAAATTGAAGTTGAAAATTAGTTGGATAAAAATTATTATAAGTGATAGAGGTGAAGAATATGAATCTCCTTATGCAGAAATATGTTTGGAAAATGGAATCATCCATCAAATTACTGCCCCTTACTCGGCTCAATCTAATAAAATTGCGGAAAGGAAAAATCAAACTTTGAAGAAAATGATGAATGTATTACTTATAAGTTCAGGTTTACACAAACTTGTGTGAGGAAAGCTATCCTTACAGCAAATCAAATACTCACTAGAGTTTTCCACAACAAGACACAGTCTATTCCATATGAGAAATGGAAAAGGAAGAAAACTCAACTTGAAATATTTCAATGTGTGGGTGTGGCTAGCCAAAGTCCAAGTTTTCATACCTAAAATAGTCAAATATGACCTAAGACTTAAGAGTGTGAACTGTGTTTCCATTGAATATGCCACAAATAATAAAGCATGTCGATTTTTGGTTCATAAGTCATGATACGATAATTGAATCATATAATGTTGAGTTCTTTGAACACATTTATCTGTATAAAACTATACTTGAGTTGTGTAGTGAAGGGTCTAAACGGCCTCGGGAAGAACCAAAGGAGAATGTACCTAATAAATAGATTTCAAGATGCAGTAAACGTCAAAGGACATCAACTTTCTTTGGATATGATTTTGTAACATTCCTCTTTGAAAATGAGCCTCAAACATTCAAAGAAGTTATGTCCTCTGCGGACTCATCGTTTTGGAAAGAGCATGTCAGTAGTGAGATGGATTAAATCTTGAGCAATCATATTTGGGAGTTGGTTAATCTTCCTCCAGGAAACAAACCTTTGGATTCAAAACGGATCTTCAAAAGGAATATGAAAGCCGATGAAACTATTGAAAAATACAAAGCAAGACTTGTCGTCAAAGGCTTTAGACAGAAAGAATGTTTTGATTATTTTGACACATACTCGCCAATAACCAGAATTTCATCTATTTGGCTATTAATTGCACTAGCTACAAAATATATGGCCTTGAAATCCATCAAACGAATGTAAAACAACTTCCTTAAATGGATATTTGAAAGAAGAAATTTACATGGAACTACACGAGGGCTTTGTGGTTCATAGTAAAGAAAAGAAAGTGTTTAAGTCACTTTATGGACTAAAACAAAAATTCAAACAATGGCATGTGAAGTTTGACTAAATCTTGTTGAAAAATGGATTTAAGATTAATGAATGTGATAAATGTATTTACATTAAAGACACTCCAAATCGAGTAACAACATTGCTAACATAAATGTTACTAATCGTGCTTGCTAGTAAGTTTGATATGAAAGATTTAAGAGTCGCCGATTTGATATTAGGAATTAAGATTCACAAAACTCCTCAAGATCTAGCATTGTCTCAATCTCATTATATCCGAAAGGTACTTGAAATATTCAAGTATTTGAACTTCAAAGTGCAAAAATATCAATTGATATGAACCTTGATCTCGTTAAGAATAAATGTGAAAGTTAATTAGTCTCAATTAAATTATGCTAGAGTGTTGGAAAGTTTGATGTACATCATAATTATACACGACCACACATAAATTGCGTTATATGTAAATTAAGTCGATACACAAGTTATCCCAACCAAAATCATTGGATAGCAATTAAATGAGTTTTGGAGTACTTAGATCACACTCAAAAAAAAAATTGTATTACAATAAGTATCCAACAGTTGTTGAAGATTACAATGATGCAAATTTAATTATTGGGTCAACTGATACTAAGTACACAAGTGGATATGTTTTCATAATTGGTGGAGGAGAAATATCTTGACAATCATCCAAACAAACATGTATAGCTCGCTCTAAAATGGAGTCTGAGTTCATAGTATTAGAAAAGGCAGATGAAGAAGTCGAATAACTCCAGAATTTCTTAAAAGATATTCCATTTTGGCCAAAATCAATGGGCCCTATATGCATACATTGTGATATCCAAGCTACAATAAGAAGAGTTGGCAGTGTTATGTATAGTGGTAAGTCTCGTCACATACGATGAAGATACAATTCTGTTAGACAACTATTCTCTAGTGAAACTATTACAATTTACTATGTAAAGTCAAAGAATATTGTGTTGGATCCACTTACAAAAGGCCTAACTAGAGCGGGGGTTGAGAAATCATCAACGGAAATGGAACTATGGCCAAGGACAAGTCATCGTGACGGTATCTCTTCCTAGAAGACTGGAGATCCCAAGATCTAGGTTCGAGAAGATCAAACAAATATGAGACAACAGTTCAACATTGTCAAAATAATTTTTATGGTCCATTCTCATATGAGACAATGTACAATAACACGGATAAGGGTATTAAGACTTTTTAATGATTTTTAAGTTTGATACAAGGTATATCAAATGGTGTATCTACGAGATAAAACATTTAGAAATCACTTATGTAAGAGTCCGTTTGGATTGACTTTAAAAAGTAGCTTTTAAGCTTTAAAAAATAAAAAGTCAAGCTGAAATGACTTTTAAATAAAAAATAAAACGTAGGTAGAGACCTACTTTTGGTTTTTAATTTTTTTTGAAGTCATTTTAAACTTATTTTAAATTATTTTAACTTTGTCAAACACTCCTCAACTTATTTTAAGTCATTTTTGACTTATTTTAAGTTATTTTTATATTTGTCAAACACTTCTAGAAAGTAAAAACTGACTTAAAAGTAGGTTTGACCAACTTTTAAGTCAATCCAAACACCCTCTAAGCGTGAAGTGTAAGTCACTTCAAGGAAAATCCAATAAGGTAAGTTCTCTACACACTTATGAACTAGGAAGTATTCATGGTAGAAACGAACAAAATAATGAGAACGGAAAATAGTTGAAGGGTTGATTGTGTGACTTATGTTGTCTAGGTATACATGAAAGCTCGACGGTTAAAATATATCAAATCTGCTAATTAATGGCCGAGTATATCCGATATATGTTCACTATGAAAAGTTAAAAAGACCTACTTATCCAGACGCAATTAATCCTTACTTACGAATCACACAATTTTCATGCATATGTTTTAACAATATCTATTTCCCATTCATGTGGGGGATTGTTGGGTTTAAGTAAGGTGTGAATTGGGAAATGTGGGGGAATCAAGTCAAGGAAAAATGAAAAGTTAACTCCCACATTGGTAGAAGAAAGGAAAAGTTTTGTCCTTATATTAGCAAACACTTTCTAATTTAACTCTCAAAGGTTTTTTTTTAAAGGGTGTCCTCCGCGCCATCGTCGTCGCTCGCTCGCTCGGATTGACTTCGACAATGACAAATGATGTGATTGACTGATAATTTATTTAGAAAAAAAATATTTATTGATCTCATTAATTAATTTATTTTTTCTTAATATTAATTCGGAATTATTAATTAATTAATTTGAATTTTGTGGACTGCTTCGGAAAGGACATGTTCCTTTCGAACAAACATTTCTTTTTTCAAAAGACACCATGACTGTTTTGAACAAGTTAATTCGTACCTATAGTTGACTATAAATAGAGAAGTTTTCTCTCATTTTTCTGAATTGAATTTCTTCCTTCTTTTGTATACATTTTCTTACAAGCAAAGTAGGGTCTATGTGTGATCTCGTCGCTGCTTTTTGAGTTCGACGAAGTTATTGAAATTTGAGGTACCACTACTTCTTTAATAGGTTATTCATTTTATCTCCGAGGAAATAATCCACAACCTCGAATACAACGAGGGGATTAAATTCTTTAAGAACACAATAAATTTTGTGAATTCGAATATTTTTATTTCTTTTCAGCTTCATAATTTTCTGGTTTACTATTCTTAGTACAGGGACAACAATGGTTTAATTGGGCCACAACCCTTGTTTATTTTTACCCCCATACTAAAATGGATTTTATTTTTTTTGAAAAAATCCTTTTGGCCAGAAAATTTGGCTAGAATGATATTTTACCTATGTTATTTTACTTTTTAAAAATATTTTTACCTTTTTAACTTTAATACCTTTTAATTAAACAATGAAAAACATATCAGTTTATTTTAAAATTAAAAAAATATTATAGACTTTTTAAATTTCTGGCTAAATTTTCTAGTCATTTAGCATTGTTCTTTTTTTATTATTTGTGATCATTAAAGATGGATTAATGATCTTCTTTTCTGCCATTTTGCTTCTTTCTACCACTAATCACCTAAATTTGATAAATCAAAAGATTAGTTCATTGTAATCACGATAAACTTGACGTCCCTCTTATTGAACACAATTCTACGAGTTCCGATGTTAATAAATTTCACAATAAGATAATGTTGTGCAAACTCTTTTTACTTCTCTGCCTAATAATTGTGTTGTCCTTCTATTTTACGACGTGGTTGTTGGGTGTACATAGGTTGATTTGGTTTGATTTTTCATTAAAAACCTAAATTAATTATGTCGGTTTATTAAATCTAAAAATCAAATCAAACCACATAAAGTCAGGTCTTTCGGTTTCGACTTTAGTCGATTTTTTACAATTATACGGTGTTTAAAAAAGAGATCAAATATACTTTCACTTACCTGTGTGATAAACTAAACTTTAAAAATGTTAAATGAATAGTCTTTGAAAAGACGGTAAAATTCACATGAGTACAAAATACTTTTATTGAAATATGAACGTTCATTATGTTAAATTAATAAGATTAAAGGTTATAGTCAAACTGAATACAAAACAAAATATTTACAAAGTAAATTGTTAACTTCGTATTTGAAAAACTATAACAATATAATTTTAACTTTCAATCTTAATACAAAATAAAATATTTACAAAATTTTACAAGCCCAAATTTGAAATAATATATCTAAACATTGAAAACTATAAACTAACTAAAAATATATTAACAAAGTAGATTATAATAACATTTTTTATCTATAAATAAAATAAAATTATATATATTATGTAGATTTAATTTGGGTTCGATTTGACTTTTTTTCTTTTAATACCAAACCATGAGTGATCGATTTCTTTTCAACGCCAAAGCAATAAAACCAAACCACAAATCAATTTTTTCAATTTAATTTGATTCCTCAATTTGATTTGATTTTACAATTTAACTTGTACACCCTTAGTTGCCCCCTCTTACAATTTGTCTTGCAAGTTGCAATGATTAGTGAGACTGCCTTATATTTGCAGCAGATGTTATTGAATTTTTTTCCCCCTCTTCTTAGAGGGAGAATAGATTTTGCCGAGAATCAGAAGTCTAATCGAGGATCATTTGGTAGGGTATATAAGAATAATGTTGAATAGAGTGTATTAGTAATGCTGACATTATTTATGTATATATTATGTATTATGTATTATTTAATTTGGTGTATTAGAAATAACATGTACTACATAATTTCTTAAAAAAATAATATTTTATTATAAAAATATCCTACACAAATAGTGGAAAAGATGTAGAAAGGTCATTTTTGAGAGGCAATTGTGTTTTTAATTATGCTAATGCATGTATTAAAACCCCTTGCATTACTAGTACCATAGATTTTTATGTATTCATTATACATACTTTAATATCAAATAAAATGTGCATTAATTATATATAGATTGAAAAATATACCAAACAAGATGCTATATATCAAATAAACTAATATATGCATTATTTTTTTCTAATGTACTCTACCAGACAACTATTGGTATTCAATATTTACGAAAGGTAGGGGACAATAAATGATCATAAAGTTCTTTAAATATATGCGGTAACATGTGCTACATGATTCAACATTCATGTGTGTGTGGAGAAATTTAGTTGATGTACTCTTCGATTTAAATTTATTTGTTTTACTTTTTTTTTAGTGTTCATTTCTTTAAAAAGAATGTCTCTTTTTTTTTACAATTTTTTTATTTCAACTTTTCGCCTACCTGAAGATTATAAAAATCTACATATTTTAAATTTAAGACCATGAGAATCAGACCATCTCCAATCCACTTCTATTTTACTCTTCATTCTCTATATTTGGAGAGTAAAATAGAGAATGGGCTCTCCAACCATTTTCTAAATGACTCTCTATCCTCCATTTATAGAGAGGTGAATAGTAGTTCTCCAAATTTTGGAGAACTACTATTTACCTCTCTATTTCTACTTTTTTATTTATTTTATTATTTATTTTTATTATTTTTGTAATTAACATATTATTTTTCATATAAGCCCATTAATTATATCTCTATTATTAGTAATTCATTTTAAATGTAATATAACATTTTAAAAAATATATTATTTAAAATATACTACTTTCATCCCGAATTAATAATGTTTCAATTTTTTAAAATTTCTTCACTTTAATATAGTTTGATATCATTATTAATTTTTACTATGAAGAATGCACAAAATTAAAATGCAAAGATGAAAATTTTAATTTAAAAATACAATACATAACATAATAATTTTATCACAACAATAATTTAGTAATCCGGTTGGTCGGTTTTAGATTTAACAATATTCGGAAAAAATTAGTGTATGATCCACATAATTAGTGTAGTTGTGATTGCGGTTGTGCTTGTTGATTTCTTTTTTCAATTATTCGTAATTGTTCTTGTTGCATGAAAATCTCCAATATGAACAATCTTTAGCTAGACATAAATAATTAAGGATAAAAATGCTCATTTTAAACTCCGTAATGTATTAATAGAGTATTTATGGGAGCAATATAATAATCTTGAAAGTAGAGTATTTATGTAATTATATTTCATTAATAATTTCACTTTTATTTGAATTATCCATTAATTTGTATATTATATAATATTAACTTGCAATTTATGTTATTTAGAAATTTAGGGGGAAAATATAATTTTATAATAAGTAAAGAATTTGAAAAACAATTTTTTATATTAGATGAAAATTATATAAAGTTATTATTTGGAAAAAAAGAAATAAAGGATGCATATTATGAAATAAGAATGAAATAGAAATAATAATATATTATTGAAGAGAGAGAAAAAGATTCTTTTTTAGAGAGTAAAATAGAGAATTAGGTTGGAGTTGGTTGTCTGGAAAAAAAAAATTATATTTAGAGAGTAAAATAGAGATTAGTGTTGGAGATGCTCTCATAACTCTTCTTTACTTTATAAAATTTCGTGTCAAATTAAAATTGGAAGGAAACGATAAATGAGTAAAACACACAGTTTCTCTTTTGAATATTTGTCTATTTATCGAATGACTTCTTGTCATATTACTTTTCTTTGTGCCATCAAATGACTTGACAAAAGAAAAGAAAAAAAGATCAAAATGCTGACATGGAATCCACGTAGACTCAGTAGGACCCACTCAAAAACAACCCCAATCACCTAGAACCTGACAGCGTAAAACCGTCACAACTGAAGTTCGTTACTGACAATCTAAAAAACCGATCAGATCAATATAATTAGGCAATTTTTTCAAATATAATTATTACCCACTTCATAATTATCAACAATTTTCTTTCTAATTCTAGAATAATCCAAAAATAGAAAAGACAAAATTAAATTGTCATTCAAATTTTTAGGACACTTTACATTTTCCGTGGTTGAATTTTTTTTTTCATTTTGAGGAGATATGTCAGATCCAAACAATTACAAGGCAACAGGTGTACAAACACCAACGGCACCTCCGTGCTCTGTAGACACGGAGAGCCAGACTCCAGCCACCGGAGGTACACAGACACAGACACAGACACAGAATCCTCCGGTGGCTGGCACTGGGGTGGGACGATTCATCGAGAGATGGAAGAGAGAAGATATGCTGAAGAAGGGTTGTTTCGGCTTACGTTGTATTGCTTTGCTTTTCTCATTGTTTGCTTTCATAATCATGGCTAGTAATAAGCATGGTGATTGGAGAGATTTTGATAAATATGATGAATATAGGTACATATTTATGATTTCACATGATATGAAGCTAGTGTTTGACCATAGATTTGAATTTTGAAAATTTATCTTCAGATATCTGTTTGGGCATGAAAATCTTCAAATATCCTCAAGTTTCTAAAAACTGTGTTTTTGGAACTTCCACTCACCAAGCTACGATCTTTTTTTTCAAAGTAAAATGCATATCCAAACACCAATGATCAAAAACTCAAATATTCAAGTTTCAACTTTAAGATCTATGGCCAAACGGGAGCTATACTAACATGCTAAATTTGCCTTGAGTTTTTGTTTTATGATCTTTGTAATTGAATTTGTATTTTGGGATGTTGGCAAATGCAGGTATTTGCTAGCTATAGCAATTCTATCTACATTGTATACAATATTGCTAGTGCTGATTCAAGTTTACCAACTTTCAACTAACAAGGAAATATTTTCGCGGAAGAATTCAGCTTTTCTCGATTTTTTTGGTGATCAGGTTTGTGATTTCTTTTTTTTACATAATAGAACTGTTAACTCTGTGAATTATCCATTGATTTGGAATCGCGATTGAATTGCAGTTGATGGCATACTTGTTACTATCAGCTGCTTCATCTGCTGTACCGCTGACAAACAGAATGAGAGAAAATAATGACAACATATTCACAGATTCTTCAGCATCAGCAATCGGCATGGAGTTTGTGGCATTTCTAGCTATGGCAGTGTCAGCTATCGTTTCTGGATATAAACTTTCGAAACAAACCTACCTTTGATAAGATAGATAGTACTTAAAACATACTGTTTCATTGATAATTCTTTTGATTCTCTACATTTCCTTCATTTGTTACAAATGTATCCACCTTTTGCTCATTGAAGAAGTCCTATTTCTGTATCTTGCTCTGTGTTGTTCGTTTGGTAAATCAATTAGTTGAGGTGTAGAAATTTCCACGAACTTCTAGAAACATCATATGCAGACGTAGTCAAATCTGAATTTTGCATCAAGAAAAGATGGTAACCAAATGTTGATACCAACTGAGGGACAATGCTTACTGATAGATGTAACTACTCGCGTAGAAAGTGATCATTTTAATAATGCAGTTTATCGTCAAAGTTTAGAAATGAACTCTGGTATGGTTGGTGGAAGTTTCCTCTTGATTTATTGTTAAGCAAAAATGAGAAACTCAGAGGGATACAACTGAACGGAAACTTCTAAAGAATGAATATTCAACTTCACATACGCAAAAAAAATATCAACTTTCAACCATGAAACCTCAGTCCCCAACCTTACACTGATAAATTTGTGTATACAAAAAAGAAAAATCTTAATGAGAAGTTACAGATGCTAAGAAATCCAGAGCAAGGCTCGAAACAAATAAAATAATGGACTAACTCTTATTGTGGAATCGTAAAACCTAACTACGTATTCTAGAAGGAAAAAAAAAACTATCATAAGTTACAACGAATACAGTGACTTGAGAAAGAAATCTCTATCTTTTGTATTTTGGTATGGAGGAATTTCAGTTAAGGAAAGAGTTGAAGAATAAATCATCTTTAGGTTCTTCTTTGCTTATTGGCTTGGAATTGTTCGTGTGCTGCATTTGATTCATGTAAGATCCCGATGAGTTTCCAAATCCTGAATAACTTGAACTTCCAGAGCTCTGTAGCATCTGCAGGGTGATTGGTGGTTGGATCTGCGTTGTGTTAAAAAATGTGTCATTAAAATTCATTCCCTGATTAGAATGATTAGCCAACACTGTAGGCCTTGGAACTACTGGCATGTTGTTGTTGCTTCCAGTTGGAGGTCTATTCATTGCGTAGCTACCACTACCACGTGCTGCAGGAACATCATGGTTGTGTTTTCCTTCATAAGTTGTGATAACTGCTCTTAGATCATGAGATGCTCGTTCTACATGCTTCCTAACCGGACATCCAGTAAATGTGCACTTGTAGTAACTCCTATAAAGACATAGCAAAGACACACATTTAGACTTACTTTTCATTCAAAATTTCAAGGACATGACCTAAGAACGGGGAACGTGTGTCATAAGAGATTTATGCTAACTGATCATTCAATTCTTTGCATAGTAAGATGTAGTAATGAGAAAAACAACTAATGTTATATGGTGTAGGGATTGCTAACCTTGGGTTCGGATTTCCTTTGACAACTTTTTGTCCATATTTTCTCCATCTATAACCATCATCAAGAATATCAATGTCGCTTGTGGTTTGAACTACGATTCTAGGTTCACGTACTGTTCTACTTGCAGATGATATAACCTCGTTTTCATTGTCACCCTTCCTGAAAGGACAATTAACACGACAGGACATTTAGTTTTCATATCAATTAGTATCAACAAAAGGAAAACATTTGAAAGATTTCGTGTTAAAAGCTTACCATCTCTTTGCCTCGGGTTCATTTTCTCCTGACTTACTGATAGGAGAGCCTTGATCAACATCTTCATCTCCAAAAGAAGCTGAAGAATTGTCTGTGACAGCAAAGGAGTCTCTTTGACCATTTTCATGAAACGCGTTTGGCTGATTTGTTACATCCAAGTTGGAGTAAGCAAGGTTTTGAACTGATTGTGAAGATGATCTTCTAGTGGATTGAGGTTTTGGATGATTATGGCTCCCCTTATAAACTATCTCAGTAATGTGTCCATCCAAGTTCCTTTCAACCTTCTTCTTTGTAGGACAATTGGGAAATGTACACTTGTAATAACTTCGCGGATTCTCACTTCCTTTCACTTGCTTTTGTCCATATTTCCTCCAATTATATCCATCTTCCGCCTTCTGTTCTCTAACATATTGCGATGGTTGACAGTAATGCACCGGAGCAGGATTATTCGGCATGTTCTCTTGAGAAAAGCTTTGAATTGGAGCCACTTCTGATTTCACTCCAGTTTTTGCTGTGGAGAATTCAGTTGTCTGTTGTTGCCTTGTCATTAAGTCTTCCTGTTTAAGTCAATTAATTAAGATTAGAGAAAGAAAAGAAAAGGCAATTGTGGTTGTTGGTCTAAGAAGACTTTTATTAGTATCTATATTTTATTGCAAATTGCAATCTTGCTTCCATGTTATTACCAGGAAATGCACAACATAACTTCAAACCGAATATTATTTGCAAATTAATGTTTATTATACTGTTCTGTTCATTATTTCAACTTCAAACTTAGAATTTCGGAAATTGAAGTTTGATTACATAACCCTTGGAGAAAAAAGTTCAAAACTTATTAGGTGAGTATTTGGCGTGAAATAACGATTCTCACTCACAACACATCATTCATGTGTAAACACAACTTCAAACTTCCAACAAAATATTTCTTTTCAACTTCAAAATACTCTTCTTTTTTTTAACTTCCGAATTGTTTCATTCTTATAAACTAAACTTTTCAGCAAATTAAAGAGATAGACATGTTATGGAATTGGAATATTTGAGGGGAATATTCTTGGACAGTTCAAACTATATAATTATTAACTGTCAATAAACTTGAAAAGTTTGACATTTCTTTAAAGGTTCATAAAAGAAATGGGGTAAATACTAGTCAATGCATTACATATTTTACACAAAACCCACCTTTTTAGTTGTCACAATTCAATTAACGAAAATCAATTTGAATAATTTTCGAATCTAAATTGAATCGGAATAGTTCAATACTTTAAATTCCAAATACAAATATTTAAAAACTATATGAAAAATACCATAAAAGTCACGATATTTTTCATATTACATTTTAAAATATCAGTCAAAACTCAGCATTCACCCGGTTTGACTCTCAGGAACTGAAATGTAAAAAGAAACAGAGGAAAATAACTTGAAATTTTCAAACAAGTTCATACCAATGAGTTTCTTGGAGCAGAAGATTGAAAGATTGACGATGAAGTAGCAGGCCTACTTTGGAAAGAAAATTCAGAACTCCTTGAATTCCCCTCTTTAGAATTCAAATTACCAAAACTCCCTGTAGTTGGTGATGAAAGAGTCTGCTCAAAAGTAAAAACCAAATCCCGATTAGACAAGTAAACAAAAACGTATACAGATAATATTTTGAATAATTTTCTCGTAAAGAACAACTTACATTTGAATTGTTGAACAAAACAGGGGAGTCCAAAAGCATTGATGGACTTAAAGAATGGGGGAAAGCAAGATAAGAAGAAGGCGAAGCCGGTGATGAAGATGAGTTAATCATTGGAAATGACTTAATTCTGTCATCGCTAAATCCCCAATTCTTATTGTTATTATTATTATTATCATTATTATCAGAAAGAAGATCGCTAAACGAAGAAGTCATGAATTGAGAAGAAGAAAATGAGTTAAATGAATTCATGAAAGTGTTCATATTTCCACCTGAAGAAGCCATTTAAAAAAACAAGACAAGAAAATTCAAACTTGTTGAAATGTATTTTGAACAAAAAACAATTTAAGAGGAAAAATGATGAGTACTTAGATTTTATAAAAGAAAATAAGGGGGCTGTGGTATTTGTAGTTATAAAATTTTTGGTGTTTTAGGCTTTTTCTAGGAAGCTAAAAGGTACTTTTGACCGTGGAATTTTTAGAAATCTTTTTTTCTAGTTTTTGTGATAGTCAAAGCTTGTGGATTTGACCAATTCTCGGCGGCTCATTCAGAAGGGAGCTGAGGATTTATCCTCTATGGTTAATAACATCGTACACCCACATGACACACACATCACAAGAGCATCTCCAACCCACCTCTATTTTACTCTCCATTCTCTATATTTGGAGAGTAAAATAGAGAATGGGCGCTCCAACCCAACTCTATATCACCCTCTATTCTTCATATTTAGAGAGGTGAATAGTAGTTCTCCAAACTCTATTTCACTTTTTGAATATTTTATTATTATTTTTATTACTTTCTAATTAACATATTATTTTACATATAATGTCATTAATTAAATATTTACTATTCATACTTCTTTTAAATGTAATATAATATTTTAAAAAATATATTATTTAATATATACTACTTTCATCCCGAATTAATAGTATTTTGTTTTTTTTTAATTTTCGTCGATAATATAATTTGATTTTATTATTAATTTTCACTATAAAGAATACACAAAATTAAAATGATAAGATGAAAATTTTAATTTAAAAATATAATACATAACATACATTTTGAACTCCGTAATGCATTAATAGAGCATTTATGGGAGCAACGTAATAATTTTGAAAATTGAGTGTTTATGTAATTGTATGTCACTTTTATTTGAATTTGTCCCCTAATTTATGTATTATATTATATTTTCTTGCAATTTATGTTATTTAAAATTTAGAATAAAATACAATTTTATATTAAATAAAAAATAAATTTTTAGATCACATGAAAATTATATAAAGCAATTATTGGGAAAAAGAAATAAAGGATTTATACTATGAAATAAGAAAATAAGAATGAAATAGAAATAATAATAATATAATATTGAGGAGAGAGAAAAAGATTCCTTTTTAGAGAGTAAAATAGAGAATTGGGTTGGAGTTGTTATCTGAAAAAATAGAGAACTCTATATTTGGAGAGTAAAATAGAGTGTAGGGTTGGAGATGCCCCAAGGCAAAATGCAAATACATAGTACCACGTCGCGTTTACACCAGATCAAATAATTTCATTTTGATAGATTTAAAAATAAAGAGGGAAATGCATATCGTTTAGTTATAATTTAAAAAAATGTCATATGTTTATTTTTACTTGTCGTATTTGATTCTCGAGAGTCAAACTGGATGAACTTTGATTAATATTTTTAAGATATGTTTTTTTATTACATTAATACGAAAATGATTGTAATTTATAATATTTTTCGTGTACTTTTTTAATATTTAATTAATTCAAAATTCAAAATATTAAATTAATCTAATTTGATTTAGCTCCAAAAATTAGTCGAACTGGCTCTCATGAAGCGAAACGTGACAAATAAAATTGAACGCATGGGATATTAATGTATAAAAAAACATATCTATTATATAGCAGGTGACCCTATGTGTAAAACCTTATCGCGGGAGAGTTTTTCTCCAATGAGTAATTTGATGTGAACGTCGAATATATTTATTTCTTATGTTGTAATTTATGTTACATTATTTAACTTATCACAAAAATTAAGAAAGAAATGAAAAAATATGAAATTTATGGTATATAACAAAATTTAAAAGGAAAGCATCGCATAAATTAGAACCAAAGGGACTAATTTTTTAGCCACGGATTATGCATACTTAAAATAGTAATACCTCTATCCTTTAGTTAGTTGACATTTTTCATAATTAGTAATAATATTAATTCAAATCTTGTTGTTGGTATTATTCTAACATTAGTGGAACTCTAGTCCATGGGATACCTTTCCTCTCTCTCTCTTTTTAGCATCTTGGATCCATTATCTTTGTAGATTAGCTTGGAAAAGTCCATATAAGACATGTGAATTATGGTTAAATATCAAATAGTTTCTTTTGTTACTTTTGTTGGGAACAACTCGATCGGCCACATAAAAGTCATTCTTGGTCTTAAAAAGTAGTATCATGTTTTAATTTACTTTTTAAGAAAAACTGATTTGATATAAACTTTAAGAAAACAAATAAATAAATTTAATATTCTGATCATAATCAAAATTTAAGAAAGTACTTCACACGGAATTTCACATATAACACCAACATCGATCTACGTTATATTTTGCAAGAAATTTAAATGATAATCCGCATCTGCCTCACACCCGCATATAATTGATTTTTATTTCAACTCATTGCACTCCCGCCCCACCACCCGTACCTTCATTTAAACTCGCCTTGCCTCACTCCGCCCTCGCTAAAAATATGCCAAGTTTGGAATGCATTTATTTTTAAAATATAATAAAAAATAAGACAAACAAATTACAATAAAGGAGTATAAAAGATTAATAGTATATTAAGATTAATGTAAAAATAAACAAATTATTATATGGGCATTCTCTAAATATAGAAAGTTCAACCTCAACTAGTTTGGAATAAACTCGTTATGCTTATGCTGTAATGCTTTTGTGAGCTAATACTTCAAATTAGAAGAGAAATTAGTTTTTGTCCAATTACTCATCTTAGTGAAAAGTAAGAAAATAAAATGTTAATCTTTTGGTTACTTCAGAGTCGCTACTCAAGTGTTCTTCAATATTAATGACCAAATAGCTAGTATAAATTATAATATAACTTTGAGCTAATTTCTGAAATTTATTTTTGCTATTTTATAAAAGATGGGACTGGAGTAAGTTTGTGCTTGTGGATAAATAAATAAATACAACAAGCTCATTTTATATTGCAATATCCTCTTTGCCCCTTTTTTTGGCTTGACTATATAGATGAGCAAGTTGATATATATGTTGGTTAATTATATAATTAATGAGTCGTGAGCATGTGTGGTCTTATAAATTAAGGGTAACGTGCATACTCGTTACAGATATTAATTAAAACTATCATTTTAGAGTTTTGTTTGGAATTCCAAAATCTTAGTGAAGGATTGATTCAACGGCGAAATTAGAAATTTCATTAAAGGCGTTTTCAAAATTTAATATATACGCATGAAAAAATAATTTTTGACCTATATATTTTGTATAATTTTCTCTATATATAGCATAGTTTTTCGATGAATAAGATTCGACTGATAACCCGTGTGGCTAAGCCAATGGATCGATTTTTATAAAAAGCAAACAAGGTAATAGTATATAGTAGGTGGACCAAACAAGCCCTATAGTGTGTACGGGACTGCTTGGTCAAAGTCATTTCTTAGAGTTACAGTCCAAAGGGTACTACGATAAATATTTAAGTTTAAATAAATGAAGAACCTATAATAAAGGAGAAGGTATCTTAAAATATTAAAATGACAAGTGAGCAACAATAATACAATGTTTTGATAAGAATGTGTTGCTATCATCCCCTCTAAGGTCCAACTGTTCAATTTTATTTATTTATTTTTTTCATTTGCAGTTCTAGTTTTGGCTGTTGGATGTTCTTTATCTAAATTTTATTTATGGTTATTGTGTCCTTTCATTTTGCCAAATATAAGATTTACCATTGTACTTGGACCCTTTTTTGTACACCTCCTTGAGGAGGTCCCCACTCTTTTGATCTCTTGGTGATTCAAAATTACAATTTTAAGATTGAAAGTGACTATGAGGTGTTACCATCTGAGCAACTCCATCTTCTCCATTGTATTTGGACCTTTAATTTCTTGGTTGTTGATAAAAATCTCTGTTTTTATCTTGTGGGACAATAATTTTGTAGTATGACGAGTTCAAATATTACCTGACTTAGTAATTACTAGCATTTTTCTCTTTTTGGTTTCTCTTTATCTTACTACAATTTAGCAAAACAATAAAATAAAATAGAATATTCTTCTTGTTATCTAACATGTGATTAGAATTAAGATTGCAGTACATCTTTTGCAACTTCACTTTGCACAAACTTGCTTGTACAGTTTTTTTTTATACCATAGATAGAGCGTCTAGCGGTCTTTTATTAATAATAAATAAAATCCTCAACGTGAATAAGTACAAGCAAGGGGGCTAGGCCTTACCTTATCAATCCTAATGAGGTAACAAACCTCTACTAATTAACAAGCATGGAGAAAATAAGATCTAGAGAAAACTAAGCATTATATGATCATCAAAGAGTTTATATACACTCTATGATGATATGATAAATGAAGATACTTAAATAATGCAAAAATATATACATCAAGAAGAAGGTTGAGTTATCAACCTCAAACTTCTTTCTATATATGTATGAACTAAAAAAGATAGTTTGCCCATCTAGAGTAACCTGAAGTATTTTCCTCTTGTCTTCTTCTTCATATTCGTCCAATAACACTTGATAGTTCAATTTCAATTGGAATTGAACTATTGGAATTTTCAGCTTGCAAGTCAATAGGTTTTGAAGTTGCGGTAATTTCAATATCAAGCCTCGAACCATTAACGTTTTTATTTCCAACACCATTGTCATTTAGTTGCTGCCCAAAATTGACATGCGACTCTATGACCAATGCTTTTGTAATTGTTTCACTATTGTGCTCTTTAACTGTAACGACCTGATTTCGTTGTTAGGAAAAAGCCAATGGGGAAAGAAATTGAGTCAGAAAACTTTTTGATAGTAACTTGAAAATTCCTAGCCTAGTCCAGATTTAGACGAAATCGGAGTCATGAGAGGTCTAGGAAATCTGATAATGAAGGAGAGATCTAATTATGATTTTGATCACATGAGTAGATAGCTAAGACGTTAAGGAACCCGTACGACTTTACGAAATCAAATTCGAGCGAGTAGAACTCTCGAAATTGATCTTAGCGTGAACGGGTAGTTTTTAAATGTCCTGGGTTGAAGGTGTGTTGTGAAATGGGGGGTTTGAGACTCTAAATTCGACTCTCTATCTCTGTGCAAGCCGCCAGGGCGGGGCCGCTGTAGTGGGTTAGGGTCCGCCACAGCGGAACAGTCGCGACTTAAGTCGAAAATAAACTCCAAAAACGTCATTATTCTGCAAACTTCGTTCTTAAGTGTTAAGAGACGACCCCAGGTGATTTCTTGAAGGTTTCCCACGACTTTTGGTGCTAAAGGTAAGGCTTTCTCCCCTCGAATGTGTTTTTCAATCCGTAGAACATAAATTGTGGGTAATTATCATTGGGGGAGAATTTTGATCTGAAATTGATGGTGGAAAAAAGCCCTAGCTGCACCTTAGGATCATGGGTTTGGTCTTGGGTTATTGGGTTGTTGTAATCCGGGTAAATTAGACCTTAATTATTGATATTTCTGTTATATTAATTATTTGTAGACCAAGAACAAGCGGAACGAATCCAGAAAGGGAAAAATTGAGTATCCTATGAGGATTCAAGCTTGGTTTCGAGGTAGGTGATGGTTTGGTTTCATGTTTGTGTGATGTATGTTAGTATTTGGTTCATTGTAATGCATGTATGTATGCAGATGTTGCACTATTGATCACATCTAATGTAAATGAGTATGAATGAATGATTGTAAGTGCTGAATCAACACTTGATTGTATGATTATGAGAATGGTGGTTGGTTAGTAGTAATGGATCTCCCATCGGAGGGTTAGTGTGGGTGCCAATCACGACGGTCTGGGTCGTGACATTAACTCCAACATGATCAACTATATCAGCAATAACCACACCTTGTTGATTATTGCAGCCACCCGAAACATCCATTTGGTGCTGCAGTATCTCTGGGAACAAGAATTTGATTCTCTGTTATCGCTACTACAGAGGCATTTAGTTCTGAAGTTTTAATTTCAGTAGGTTTGGTGATTTGATTTACACCAGTTACCCCCGCAACAATAGCCAAAGAATCATCCTTGTTCGAATTAATATTCTCAATCAATTATTGCCCAATATTTTGATCACCTACAACTTTTTCAATATCTTTTTACCCAGTTCTCTTATCATTCAAAAAATCATGTGCATCTCCCTTTAATTGTTTCGTATTGTTAGCCTCAAAATCAGGCTGCATAAGTGCAACATCTCTCCCAACTTCATAACATTGAGACACTGCTTTCCCCATCAACAAGCGATATTTATTTTCTTCATGACCTTGATGTTTACAATGAGTGCAATACAGTGGAAGATTATCATAGACAATTTTCTGATAATGTTCAATAATTTTACCTGATTCTTTCTTCAAAATATGTAGTCTTACACGATTTGGATGCTTATCTAATAAGTCTAGAATTATTTTAACCCTAGCAGTACTTGGTCTGTTCGATCTTGTGTTGCTTTATCCACCACAATAGGATTTTCTGCAGCTGTCACAACCGATAATAAGGACCTCCTCGCAAAGAGATCTGTAGGTGATTGTGGCAATGAAATCCATACCCAGACTTTAGGTGTTTCTTCTTTAGGGTTGAATGATGGCGTCCATAGAAAAATTTTGAACAAATACTCTTCACCATCAAACTTAAAATATCCATAAAAGCTTGATAGAACCTTTACAAAGTCCTCATATAAATCAAACCTAATCAAAAGGTGACAAAATTCAAGCTGTCCAATATTACAATTTCCTTTAACATCAAATTGCTTTCGCAACTCGGACAACACCAATTTTCCATAAGCAAATTTGGTAATCATGGCTTGATGTAAACCTTCTTCCCTATCAAACTGCTCTCTTTCTTCCATCGTTAATCTCACAGTGGGTTCTCCATGAATAAACTTAATGAGCTTTAGTACGTTTTTTAACAGATTTTGGGTCGTTTGTTGTGGTTTAAGGATTGTTGCATAAGTTGTTTTTGTATTAAGGTTGATGTTTGTCTCTCCCATAGCCAAAGGCTGGAGAGAGGGTGAAGCAGCCATGGATGCTATTCAAGTAGCCATAGAGAGAGGAAAAAGGAAGGAGCGGGGGCTAGGGTATTTTTAACCTTTTTCTAATTAAGAAAATCTATTGGTTAAAAGTAGAGTTCGTTTTGGTTTGTATTTTTAGGAAGGGTTCCTTTTGATCCGTGACTAGGGTGTATAAAATCGAATTGAATATCGAATCAAATCGAGTCAAACCGGGAAAAAAACTCAACTAATGATTTGGTTTGACTTGGTTTGGTATTGGAAAAGAAAACTCGACTATACTTGGGTTGGTTTGGTTTAAACTAAAAAAAAGTCAACCCAAGACCAAACCAACCTGACATTATAAATATAATTTAAAAAAATTATTTTATACATAAAAGTATTTACTTTGATGTAATTTCTAAATATTACTTATACATTTTCATAATTTTTATCTTTAAACATATTTTTTCAAAAAAAATTTAGACTTGGAATTTTGAATGATCCAATAAAGGTTATAGTCCATAGATATTAGTAACTCTAGTAAAGCTCAATTCAAAATCAAATCAATACTAATGCTAACAAAAACAAGGATTAATTCAACACTAAGAATGACAATAATGTTGAATATTTGTTCTTTAGTTTTACATTGATTTAGACATTTAAAATACATAACCTAATTTTAATTTTTCTTTAATGTTTAATCATGTAATTAATACTTATTAGACTTATTTTAGCATGATTTATTACTTTTAAATTATGATCATTTTCATTATGACTTATCAATTTACAATATTTATTTTATAACGATTTCATTATTACTTTATTGAATATTTTAGTGTCATCACTTATCTCATATTTTGTGATATTTTCTTAAGAAATACCTTAGATAGTTGTATTTTTGTTGGACTAAAGAAATATTTGGAGCACAATTTATTTATATGTTTGTAAGAATACTTTACTGGAAAAAAAATCGAGGTTTATTACTTTGATTTGATTTTAAAATTTAAAAATTCGACACACATGGTTAGTTTGATATTTAAAAAATCTTAACCAACCCAAAAAAATTCGAGGTTGTAAAACCTGAAAAAACTCGAGTTTTATTAGTTTGATTTGGTTTATAAATTTAAAAATTTGACACAAATGGTTTGGTTTGATATTTGAAAAATCCGAACCAACCCGATCATGTACACCCCTATATGTAACATTCAAAAAGTGTCTATTTTAAGATCGGACTCGTGTAAAGTGTTATTGTACTCCGTTCAAAGTAGAAACTTAGAAAATATTTATTAACTAAGAAAATAGAAATCACAAATTCTTTAAGAAGGAAAAATAAATATCCAAGTAGACCACAAATTTTAATGTGTGTCCTTAAGAAATTTAGTCTCCTTACTGTACTTGAGGTTATGCATTACTTCCTCCCACAATAAAATGGATATACATGTTATTGAAATAGTGGTACCTCACACTTCAGTAACTTCGTCAAACTCAAATGTCAGCAACAAATCATAAAAAGACACGATATTTGTTTGTAAGAAAATATATACAGATGAAGTAGATCCGATGCAGAAAATTGAGAGAAAACATCATTATTTATAGCCAAAATCTTGGATTGAAAAGGTACGAACTCACATGCTCAGAACAGATTTTGATATTTGTTGAACAAATTTTAAATAATTTTGTGAATTAATAAATTAATATTAATATAAAAAACAAAATTAAATAGTGAAAATTAAAAATAAATGTTGTCCAAAAAAATTCTCAATCAATCATATCAAAAGTTGAAGTTGAGCAAGCAAGGGGAAATAATCCTCTTCTCAACTCTTTAAGAGTTAGAAGGAATGTTTCTATTTAAAAGCACAAAAAATCTCCTCTTCGACACAAATGAGAGAGATATGAACTTTATTTTCCCACAACATGCATGAATCAATTAATCATGATAATCATCTTTCAACTCAGTTAAATCATGCTTCATTATTTATAGACAATTGTTTGATAATCACATAAATAGTTAAGACATCAGCTAATTAAATATCCATACATGTCACCTAATCCCCACATATATAGGTGTTCGATCGTCATCTCACCTAAATGGTATCCCCTCATCCTCAACCATTATAGCATTATTACAAAAAAAAATCTCAAATTGAAATCTAAGAGATCTTAATTATCTTAATTCGAAACATTGTAAATCACAAGATAGATTTTTCTTTCCTCAAAGCCTCTGAACGCTCTCAATCCATCAATGATCAAATACAAGTACTATATAAGTCCATTAATACATGTATTGATATAATAAAAAATAATCAGGTAAAAAATCAATAAAGAGTAAACTCCGGGCGCCAAAAGGCAATGTTTAAACGTCCAGGTAAACTTTGACACCTAATTAGGCTATCTTGGTTAAGGATTTGAACCAAATTGTTAGTTAGTCTAACTTCGAAACTAAATTAACATAATTACTAAAATATTTGTTTAATTACTTAAACGGACAGAGGATCTTTTAGTTGTTCTGAAACTATTCATTTTACAACTTAAAGGTATGAATTACCTAAGTTATGTAAATGAGACTATGAGTTAACATTTGAACCTTAGTGAAATCAACCTAAACAACTTCCAAAATCAAATTAAGATCCAAAAATAAATCTACTTATTTTCTAAATTATTAGTTTTTGTGAGTCAATTTTTCCAATTCAATATTTTGCTTATAATATTCTATGTGATTACGCAGTCCGGTCATTTTTACATGTAAAAAAAAATTCTAATGAAAGTTAAAGAAAAAAAAATTCACAAGTAGTTTTCCAACCTCATTGTCTCGGTTTCATTTAGTGATGGAGTCAGAAATTTTATTAAGAAGTGTCACAATATTAAAAAAATAATAAACACATCAAAAATATAGGGAATCAACATGTAGTGTATATACCTCAATTATGTTCCATAAAAATGTCATCGTCGTAATTTTAGATATGTTTGAAAATGAAGGCCAAAAGGTTGTACTCCTAATTACTTGGGGATTAAGTTGATTTAATTGCCTGACAAGATGGGGAGCTTTCTACTTGCCTCTTGAAGAAAAAATAATTCAAATTTTCACATAGAAATTATGGTCAATAATCATGCAAATTTCTTTGCCATTGAGATGTATGTCACTATTTGCAAATTAGCAATAGGAATAATACATCAAATTAAATGTGATCTAATTTGGCCGTAGTTGTTATTTATGTCCTTTTAATTTTAATTTTGTGTATCAATATATATTTAAAACAAAATTAAATATCTTACGTGACATAATACATGTTGGACATTATATAGAATGTCGCGTGAAACACGAATTGTCAATTTGACATGTATGACGTCAAGTAGGACGTGTGTGTCAACTTGTTCAACTCTATACAAATTTAGTTATCTATTTGTACACACCCAAAGTTGAAGCAAATAAATGTCAGGTAAAATAAAATTAAAGAACATATTTATATATTATACCTAATATCGGGATGAGAAGATATCAAACATGTGCATGTCTTATTTTTATTTTTTAAATCCTTCCGTAGGAGCTCTCATCTTTTTACCTTCTTGGTGACTTGAACTCATAATCTTAAGATTGAAAATGAGAAATCTTTACCATTCGAACAAATCCCTCTTGTCACCAGAAGATATCAAAAACTTTGCTTCGATGCAATTTTTTAACTTCACTTTCCTAGAAAATTCAAATATCAAAGAAAAGAACATAAACAATAAAGTGAGGGAAGGGTGAAAACTGAATACATAAAGACTAAAGTCGATGTATCCAATACGATTACCATGCTTCATTAAACTAAATCTAGATGTATCGATGAACACAAAGTTGCAAATTAGAGTATTCTCTTTTCAAAAAGATATAATACATAAATATATTTTTGAACGCATAAGCGACTCCTTGAACTTGTAAGGATTTTCCGTATAGACACCTTAACAAGGATTTCTTCCTATTGAACACTTAAACCACTAAAAAAGTGTACCTATCAGACACACCTGGTTGACTTGGCACTTATCGTGTGAGGCACTCCTTTTGAGCGCGTGAAGTGATAAAAAAAAGCTGTTGTGTCTGATTGGCACACTTTAACATACTTAATGGTCAAAATCTTCCCCTTTTATTTATCCAACCCTAGATTCTTCCCCTTTTTTTATTTCTCATCTCTTTCTTCTCCACATCTCACCATTGTTGCTGCTACAGTGGAAATTAAAAAATGATATTTTTTTTCTTTTTCTTTTCAACTTATACACCTAAATTAAATTA
>NW_006239254.1:666665-694089 GCF_000226075.1 Solanum tuberosum | reverse complement strand
TGAGCTTTGATCAAGTGTCTCATCATCCACCATTGCAGTATCAGGTTGCATCCCTGAAAGAAACGTTCTCCGTTTTGACACTTGTCCAAAGCCCTATAAATGTCTGCCAAAATCATGGGCGCCAAAGTGTAGTACTTGGTTGCCGACCCGTAATCCACTCCATAAAAGATGGCATGGGCGATCATTACTACACTTGGATGGATAGTATAGTTTGGTCCTTGGGGAAATACCATCGTCCCGAGTAGGCATATTGCAAAGGCAAGAGGACGTGTCTCCTTCCATTTTTCTTCTGAGACGAACTCTTCTTTGAATTTTTCATAGGCTCTTGCACGCCCGAATCGGTAATAAAGCTTTCGAAGAGAAATGTTTGGCCCGGGCATTCTGTCCATCCAATCGGCTTTAATGAGTGACAATTTTTCTTTAATTTCGGCGAAATCCCATGTTTTGGGGAAAAGGAGATCCGTATCAGGTTTGAACCTCCTTTTGTTGCACATACTGACACTTTCATAGCTTGCAAGGATTTCTTCAATAGTCGGCGTCATTTTCACTTCCCCGAAACAAAATACCATATTGTCGTTGTCCCAAAATTTAACCATTGTTCCAATCATGTCGGGATAGGCAATCATTTCCATTAATGACGAAAGATGACTTATGTCTCATTGAACTATCGTTTTGTCTTCTGTGTTCATAAATCTCCACCAAACCTGTAAATAGGGATGTGGTATGGTCACCATCCGGGTTCTCAGAGGCTCATGTACTGGATTCATCCTATACCGCCGCCCCTACAGATAATTGATTTGTTTTAAAAACACATATACATCCTTCAATTAACACATAAGTATGACTGTCTTTTTATTGGCAAATGGGCCAAATAGACACAAGGTGGGCTTCTAATGGGCCCAACACGCCTTGGGTGTTGGGTCGACTTAGTTCAAAATGCGCTAAAAATAGAAATTTGGTTTCGCTCTACGCTAGTTGACTAAGAGTGGCTTTTGAAAGACCGGGAACCCAAGTGGACAACTTAGGCTGGAATTCACGACAATCATTGAACGCATGACGAACCAATAAATTGCCGATCATTCCGGAAAAGGATTGAGTATAAAAAAGTCTGATTGCGGTTCCGCAAAACCGTCCTTTAATATACTATACATACAAGAAAATATGTCATGAAATGCAATGACAGTTATAATAAATTAAACACGTTGAGAGCAGATAAATAATTTAGCAATTAATACAATTAGTCAAATAAGTCAAATTTTATGGTTAGAACTTAATTAAATCCCCAGCAGAAGTCACCATTTTGTTTTACTTAAAAATATATAGAAAGGGAAAATGAATGAGTTTTCAAAAAATCGATTAAACTTGTGATTTAAGAGAAATCGAATTTTCAAAAGAACAGAGTCGCCACTTAATTTTTAGTAAAAAAAATCAAGAAAAAATACTTACGATTTTCAAAAGGTTTAAACAAATAAAATCAATTGAAAACGGGTTCGAAGTTCAATATACATTCCGAGAAGGTGTTAGGCCCTCGAAATGCCCGCTAACTTACAGTTGACCGGCGATTTGACAAAAATGACTTTGACTAATTTTGAGAAATTTAACATAAGAATATTTAAATAAATTACAATATTTAATTAATTTTGAGAAAATAATTAGATAAACGACACATTTTTCTTTTTTAGAGAAAAGAATTCAAAATGACACATTGGACTTGTGATACGAGTAATTAGAATTTCAATAAAACTAGATTAATTAAAATTTAATTAATTCATTTTTAAGATAATAATTTGAACCAATTAAAGAATGAGACCATTTTAAATCAACTGATAAAAGAGAACACACACAATTTTATTTTATTTTAGTTCATTTGAGAAAAGTGTTAACTTAAAACCATTTAAATAAGCAAAATGATTAAAGGAAGAGGCATTCAAAACATGTCCTTTTAAAAACAAAAGATTTAATCAAAATGAAACATGGCCAATATATTTGATTAGTAAAATAAAACAAAAACAAATATAAGAATGTATTAAAGGTAAGCCAATGTAAAGAAATTAACTTATCGTTTTGGGGAATTTAATTAGGTTAGTTAACAATTTAAAAGTTAGAGTCAACACGCAACAAACAATAAATAATAATAATTAAATAATCAGAGAGTAGGGAGAAATTGAATTTGGACCTCCTTTTGGGCCAAATTCGCTGAAATTTGGGGCTTAGGCTCAATTCCGTTTTTGTATACACTGGTCGTATATCAGTGTATATCGTGTGAATCCAGCCCATTTTTCTTGTATATAAGGATGTATACCAAATGTATACAACCTAATTCAACTTCCAGAACACCTGTTTCAATTTTTGGACCTGTATATCGCTGTTTTTTTCCGTGTATACTTGTGTATACAGCTGTATAGATCATGTATACTGCCTTCTTTTGGTTTTTTAAGACCTGAAAGTTCAATTTCCAGCTCCCTTTTAAGTGCATTCAACCTGTCTGTCAGTTTCAAAGGCCGGCTGACTCGAAGGGAAGGGTTTGAGCCTTCGTGGCTCAACAAGAAAATGCAAGGAGAGGAAATAAAGTCCGTGAGGACTCGGAAGGAGTTTCACATGCAACAAAAATAATAATAATAATGATTAGCTTTTGAGGCGAAGAAGAAAAGAGCAAACAAGACACAATTTAATTAAATAACGTAGCCCATGCAATCTGAAACAATATATTACCAAATATGGAGCAAATGAATTTAAAACCACATTATTAAGAGCTGAAGTATAAGGAAGTTCTAAGCAAAATATGCACACAGGCATGGGCATAACAGTGAAGTCCTAAGGGAGTAAAAAATGGGTCCAACAAGGGCAACTTATTCAATGAACAAATGATTGGTAAACAATAAAATTCACCACACAAAAAGAGGTAGAGGGCGTGTTATATACTAGGCAGAAATCATGTTTCATTTGGTCATTTTTTATTTGGACAAGTTTCCAATTTAAGAAGTGACCACTTTAAGAAATTCTATGCCAAACATATAAGATACCAACTCAGGCACGGCAAAGGCAAATTAGTAGCTGTCAAATAAATAAAAGTGAATATACAGTGCTTCAATATGTTGAAATAAAGGCCGATGACCTCTTAATCATTGACATTTAAATTTCGGAAATCGAAAGGCAAAGCCTACATGACATGAGGATTACCAACAAAAATAAATAAGAACAAAGCAGGAGAGACATGCTAAAGGACAAATATAAGGAAAAGCTGATCTTAAGAGAACCAGACTGACCCAACATCCTCTATTTGATCCCATAAATATACGTATTCACTGAAAATCTCGACATATAGGAATATACCTCGATGAACCAAAGAAGGCTCAGGCATACACCAAACTGAAAACTTGACTTACGCGTCCCATATGAGCTTAAATATAAGCAGAAGTCAACATTCCCAAATCAAATTCACAAGACGGATAAGGGAAGATGAACTTCAACTAAGCGAAACACGAAAGGAGATTGACATGGTTGAAATGATCGACCCCAGATTCATAACAGCAGATATGAAGCGCCAAATGAACTCGCAATATTGATGCGTTGTTTCAATCTTCTGACTCGAGGTGGAAGAACGAAGGAAACAACATCTAACATCAAATCTCATTACACATTATTGCAGATTTACGACGACGGGAAAAAGACTAAGACGAAAAAAAAATAAAAAATGATACAGCCAACAAACAGCCTACCAACAACTATATCCATATTCCAAGCACAATCGAGATCAAAAGATGAGACAATGGACAAAAGTAAACCAAGAACCTCAACTTTTATCAATATCCAGAAGCAAATAGACCAACTTCATATAAGCATGAAATCAGTTATAGATGTAAACAAATGGACGTAGAAACTAGAAACATCAACCTTCAGGCAACAAAAGAAAATTAATTGGAAACTAGAGGAAAGAGCTGAGAGTTCTACAATATTCCAGTAGAAAAATAGTAGTCAAACTTCAGGCAAAACAGTGAGAACATCTATCATTATTAATATAAATAATGTTAACATACAACAACTAAAACATAAGCAGGAACATCTAGACAGAAACTTAGAGTAACTAGGAATTGAACAAAACAAAGCTTGGAAAAGATTTTACCTCTTTCAGAGCAGCGAGCAGGGATGACGAGCTAGCCGTGAGAGAGCTTCCACCACCACACCCACACTTCGAGAGTTCCGACAGCAACGGGAGAGTCACGTTTCGAAGAGGGAAGCCGAAACTAAATACTCTTTATAGTATTTTTTGATCCTAGAGTCTACTTTTTCTCGAAAGAGTTTTATGTATTTTCACTGTATGATTATGTTTCCTTGACTCAAAATTTTCCTTAAAAAAAACCCCTTGACAGTGAGGAAGATGGAAATATATATAGGGGAAACTAGGGTTCATGTTGGAGGGAAAAAGGGACGAGGGCAATTTCGGATTTCAGGCCTACAAATTTGAATTGCAAAAACCTTTCACAATTTAGGGGAGGCACCTTTTTTCTGAATTTTCGCCCCATTCTGGAAGAGGAAAGGGGCGATGAACGTTCTTGATCAATTCCAATGTCCTTGGGCGCCGACGTGGCCTTATCTCGCACCATTAAGGACGAAAACGCATGCTTTTGGTGTTGCCGCGACTGGAAAGAAGGAGACGTTGGGGAAGACGACAAGGCGTCAGCGTACTGTTGCTGAAGATGTTGCTGTTTCGGGATTTGCTGTTGAAGGAAAGATCTGGGTCTTTCTATGTGGACAAAGTTTTGGGCTGGGTCGGGTAGCAGGAACTGGGTCGGCTGGGAATTGAAGAATGGGGATTTTGTTGATTTGGACAATGGGTTTGGGCTGGTTGTTTGCTGAAATTAAGGCCCAAAAATGGCCTGCAAGAATTTGAAATAACATATAAAGAGTGGATTGGATTTGTAAATTAAGATTTGGTCAAATGAATTGCGAAATTAACCCACTTAAGTTAAAACTTAATTAAATTGAGCTTAACTAGTGAATTTGGCCAAAATTTAAATAAGACGAATTGATATAATCAACTATTGAGCTTCTTAATTTCAACGAAATAAAATAATAAGCTCAATTAAACTTAAATTACTCAAACTTAAAACCATAATTTTAACTAAACTAATTCAAGCAAAATATTTAACTAAAAGAAATAAGATCTTTTGAGATGATTTTCGAATATTCATAAAATGACATAATTATAAATATAATTGTAAAAATATATACATTAGTTTAAAAATCATTAAAATGACGGGATTACTTAAAATGACTTGGGAAAATATCTTAAATTTTATAAAGTCAATTATTTCAAATCGTTGGGAATTTAAGAAGCTCGATGATTAATATATATTGTGGAGGTTCAAAATTGGGTGTCAACAATTTCTCGAAAAAGTCATGACTTTTCTGATAAGACACAAAAGCATTTGTTCATACTACCTTTTGTTGACTATAAATAGAGGGGCTTCCTCTCATTTTTCAACCACAATTGTTTTTAATCTTCTACTCTTCTTTTTCTTATATTTTAAATTTTTTGTGTGATTTATTGTCGTTGAGTGAGTTAAAAGTTTAGCGGAATATGAGGTACCACTATTTTGATGAAGTAAATCGTTCTATCCTAAGAGGGTATATTCTATAACCTCAAGTACTTTAGGAAAATAATTTTGATGATATCATAATTAGTTTTTTCTTAATATATACACTAGTATGTAATGTTCCAATATATGAAGTTAACATGATATAGTCTAACTTCATTTGTTTTTGTTAACAATTTCTCTTGTGATGTAGATATATGCTTCTGAATATCTTTTTCCAAAATTTAGAGAATTGTCACGATTTGTTTTTTTATGCTCAAGATAAAAGAATGACTTTTTTTTTATCAATGCTACTTATGTGATTTAGATTGTCAGAAAGTTTTCTTCAAAATAGTTAATACTATATAAGCATTGCCCTTTTGTTTTACTTATTTAGTGTTTCTTAATATTTTAGTATTTTAGACGAAGAAAAGTTCATATGACTTGTATTAATGTCAGTTGAAGTTTGTATAAGTTTAATTTTTATATACACAACAAATATCGTCTACAAGGTAATATTAGTGAGATACAACTAATTACATGATTGAACCTCATCAAATTAAAATAAATATAAACATTATTACATTTAACTAATAAAAATTGGCATTGACCATATTCATAGGTTCGCGTGAATAAGAGATATATATGATGATCCACAGTGAACATTCACAAAAGAATCTGCAATATTATTTTATACTAAGTTTATTAATCAAATCTTTGCTTAACTAAACAATACTGTAGTATTTACTATAACATATATTTTTGGAATTGGTAATCACGTGTCAAAAAACTAGTATATATATATAGCTGCAAAATTCAACTATGACTAAGGCTGACTTTCTTTAACTCGATAATTTGGGAAAATCATTCTCTGCAACCAGAAGCGAAGTCAGAATTTAAAGTTTATGAATCATTTTATGTATATATAGTAGATTTTGAACCTGCTCATTGAAAATCCTGACTCCACCACTAATTATAAGTTATAATAATTTTTACATATTAATAAATTTTATAACTCAATTTATTCATTAGTCGCCGGACAACAGAAGAATAAGTTCCAGTCATAATGGAATAAAAAGAAACAGTATATATTGCTACAAGCATCGGATTATGACAAGAGCTAACTATGTCTATCCTCAACTTCCCAAATCTCTACCTCTTCTTGTAAATGGAGTTCCGACGAACTTCTTCCTTCCTACCAGAGGTATCAGGCAGGGGGATCCTTTGTCGCCCTACATTTTTATTATTTGTATGGAATCCCTCTCCAGACTCATAAATTATGCTATCCAGGAAAAGCTTTGGCAACCATTGGTAGAATTGGCATGCATACAACTCAAGCAATCTCCTTCCAAACTCTAGAATACTTTCACCTCTCATCAAAACATCCCTCCTAGACCCTGTTTCTTGTAAGATCAAAGCGGACATGCTGAATTGTTACCACTATTAATTACATGGACCGACTCTCACTAAAGAGAAAAACCTTATTAAGCGCATTGATTCCCAGGTACTACTAACCTCTCTAAACAATAACAACACTCTATACTCACACATTTACGCTGATTGCAGGTCTTTGCTCAAGCAGCCACTGAAACATATCCCGCGGGAGGCTAATTGGACGCATTAGCAGAACTCAGAAGGAAATCAAAGGATCCACTTATGACTAGAAACTATCTTTACTTTTTGGATGCATCTCCTTCTAGTATTACTAATGTTTTGGAAAGAGATGCAATTGGAACTACATCACTTAGATCAGTTCCCCTTTGTATGGACCATCCTTATCTATAAATAAAATCCTTCCATTTTTAAAGCAAAAAAAAAACACAAAGATCTTATGATAGTAGATTGTTTATTTATACAAATTTGTTTTGACTTTAACGGAAGGATCAGAGTCTTGACATAGCTGGTAAAATCAAATTATAGTGATAATAATAATGTTGATGTACTAAAATGTATAATGTTAATTTCGTAACTCATCGTACATATATGCGAATTTCATTTATTAGCATAGGAATACACGTGCAACGCACTAGTCCAACAATCGGTTTCTTTCAAAGAAATTTGTGGGCCGGAGTTCAAAAGCATCATTGATTGTTGGCATTATAGGATAATCTTCTTGGCAAGGTACATGATGAAATCCAAGTGTGTACCATAGCACAATATCCTTCTTTTCAATTGACCTATTCCTGCATATTACAACACAAGAATAAAGTACTAAAAACATTCAAGGGAAGTATTGTCTAAGAAGTAGATGAATTTAATATATATAAATTGATTTTTTATATATACTATTAGTGTACTTTAACATGTTGTAGAAGGTATTTTTCAGGTTAGCAATCTCATATTTTAACGATGGTACATGTAGTTATCTTTAGGTAACTTGATAGTGTACAAGTTACTTATTTTTAGTGTCAATGTATCAAGTATCTTAACTTGTTATATAGCAGGCAGCTTATCTTATTTTTCAGGTAACTATTTTGAATTTTCTTATGAATGGCTATGTGTAGCTATTTCATAGGTATAATACATAAACAGAAACTTAAATTTGACTTCAGCGGACAAGTAAACATTCTAACTTTGAGAGTGCACATCTAGACACCTTAACTTGATCTCAAATGACAACTAAACACTCCAACTCATGTGGACACCCGACGTTAACGTGACACATAAATTTTGGAGGTGTGACGATCCATTTGTAAGTTTGAGTATTCAAGTGACACAGTCGACATGAGTTGAGATGTCTAGATGTGCATATTCAAAGTTGAGATGTCTAGATGTGCCAACTCAGGTCAAGTTTGAACGTCTGTTTATCTATTATGCCTATTTCATATGAAGGGCATGCCTGATATAGAGAGACAAGATGATTTTACCTGCCACTCCAAACTGAGAGTCCATCATCACCATGACTTCTATCAGCATAAAATCCAGCAGCCCATCTTTCTGACTTGTTGTAAGGAGTCACCCACAGTTGATACTTAGTATAAGCTGCTCTAATTTGAGGGTAATCATCATCTGTTAACAAAGACATAGATGGTCTACTAGGAATTAGCTTATAACCTACATCATTTCCAACTTTACTCTTTTTTTCAGTATTAACAAACAACAATTCAGCTGCTTCAATCCCAAGTTGTGTCCTGCCTTCAGATTCTGTTTTCACAATTTCTTTAACAACACTCCAATAACTCTTCCTTGGTGACATATTTTGGTCTTTCACTCTTGTAGTTTTCAGTTTAGCTTTCAAGAATGAATTCTTACTACCATCCACATCAAGATCAATGCGGTACGTAAGGAAATGATCATGGTTCACTGCAATTATGTTTTCTGCCACAAGAGTACCGTAAACATCCTGACTTATTTGATCGTTGTTCGTGTATTCCACAGCCTTCATCGCCATAATCCCTGTTAGACTTGCCTTCGCCAACGAAAAAGGAAAAATGTAAGACAAAAGATTAAGGTGAAAATGATTGACTAGCTATAGTATCTTATAATTTCTTACTCCAACTTTAATGGATCCACTTTGTTTGAACTCCCAATCAAGTATATAGTCATAATTTCCAACTGTTGTTACCATTCTGATCACCAAATTAACTTCTTTCTGTCCCTTGGTGTTCTACAAAAGCCATAGAGTTAATAGAGTGATCACAACTTAGTATAGAAATTTTCAGTTTAGAAGCTTATTAATGTTCCACGTACTCCGTTTTCTGTATGCCTCCATGCAGCATCGCCAGCATATCGTTCAAAAATGCAAATAGCTCGAGGGATTTGTACTACTTGACCTTCTGAATCAGCCATGTAACCATCCATATACACCGCGTTGTTTGGACAGTCCAACGACTGGACAAGGGTACTAGCCGATCTCCCAAAGCCATATTCACCAACATCCAGAAATGTCCTGTAGTACCATTCAAACGTAGGATCCATGTAAGGCACGAATATCTCAGAGGCATGACCTCTATAGAGAACACGTCGATATTCATTTCTCACAGCATCAAATATAGAAGCTGTAGATATGATCATCCCTGCTCTAGTATTGAATCCAACATGAAGTTTCCAATTAGCCCATCTGACTTCATGGCATTGGATGTTTATCCTGGAGGATCCCGTTTCATTGCAAGTAAATGATCCCTGGCTCGGCGAATTGAAATCAGCATCTTTTGCTTCAGGCAATGCGGCCCTGAATCTATCCAAATACTTAATGATCTTCATTGATTCAAGATCTACTAGTATAGTTATTCCTTCAATAGGCCTTGCCCAAAAGTTGGTAGTCCCTCCGCGATACAAACATGGAACACTAAGAACTCTTCTAGTCTTTGCCTGGCCAAACCATCCAACTGATAATGGTATGCAGCTGACTTCAGATATATTCAAGCCCCTTCGTGACATTGAATCTTGAAATTCAGGACTACTCAATGGCAGGCTGGTGGCCTGTATAAGTTCATTGAGAGTAAAAGAAGGAAAGCCATAACCTGAGTACAACTTTTGTGATATGATAGAGCTAGTAGCCAAGTCTATTGTGAGTTCATATGACTCACCATTAGCGCGAACTACTACCTTGGCTCGACGATAAGGAAAAGAGGTATTGTTTGATTTATGAAAGGAAAGCCAATGAAGGACATCATTCTTTTCTGGTTCATCAAGGTCTACATCATGAAATGTTACATTGGAAAGGTGGGATTTTTGGATAATGACTCTAATTTGATTGATTTCATCAGGATTAAGAGGGTCTAAAGGATGACATTGAGAGTTGATAGAAAAGAACAAGAAGAAAAAAGCAACAAAAATGTGTAATACTTTTATCAGTTCCGTCATGAAGTGGTGCTCTCAATTCATATGATGTTTCCAACTATATATAGCACTAGTCTCTGGAAACGTGCGTTTTCACGCGTTGAATAACAAAATAGAAAATGTTAGAAATCAACTATTGACTATTAGAGGCTACAATCTACATCTACTAGAAAGGCAGAAAATTTGATGATGAGGTTGGAATTTTCTGAAGAAGCAGCCTCGAAAAAGAAAAAAAAAACACATATGGTTAAAAAGAGTATTTTTACCATTTATATTTTATTCATTAAATAATACAAAATATAATAGATGATATATTCAAGCATTTTGTTGTTATTCCTCATTTGCAGTTTCTAATTCTTTTTTTCTTCTCATGTTGAATTGGGCAATTTCCTTTATTTGATCTCCAAAAGTCATTAACATTTTAATTAAAATGATATAATTTAATATTTAAATATTTTATAATATTTTCATTTATAGTAAAGGTAAAATCGTAATCTAATTTTTAATTTTGATACTTCTCAATTTAATAATATACGATGATTTGACATCTTGTTATCTTTCAGGAGATTTGATTTTATAGCCATTTACAAAAAAAAATTATAGTATTATATTCTTATTACAAGAGATTTTCATTTTTACACGAGAGACATTCATTTTTTATAGGAAAAATTATGCAAGTTGGCAAACATTACTTGTTTATTATTCAACGAGGTTACTGTGTTAGTTAATTAATGTACGTGACTATAGTTTAGTATAATGTGCTATTAATTATGGGACCACAAACAGTTTGTATACAGAAAGAAAAACACTTAGGGGTTGTTTGGTGTAATGGATAAGGTAACTTAATCCCGGGATAAGGTAAGTTAATCCCGGGATAACTTTTATTTCCTTGTTTGGTTGGAATGCTTGGGATAACTTATCCCAGGATTATGAATTAGTACCGGGATAAGTTATCCCTCATATTGGGTGGTATAGTAATCCCGGGATAGCTTATCCCGGAATAAAATAGGTTAATGACAAATATATCCCTTTAAATCCTTTTCATACATCATTTTTCACATTTATTTATATTTACATTAGTTTTAATATTATGTATAATAATATTTACTACTTTTTATTTTTATGATAATCATTCATATTTTTCTATTAAAAAATTATACAATATAAATATAATTTTTATTTGACTAATTCTTATGTTTATTTTATTTTGATTTCTCATAAATTTTCTTCTCTTTAACAAACTAAAGAGGGAAGTTCTATTTTTAAGCTAAATAAAAAAAAGTTATATTTTTAAATATACATGGTAGTTATCATGGGAATACATAAACAAAAATATTTATGTTAAATAAAAATAAAAGTTTTATTTTAAAAAATAAATAACTAAAGCTCACGAAGAAACTAAAAAAATTAAATAAAAGTGAAGGGTAATTTTTGTAAACAAACAACTTGTTCTTAAAATTTATCAATATATATTATTTTGAATATAACAAACCAAACACTCAATAATAAATAATCCCAGCACAACTTATCCCATCATAACTTATCACATCATAACTCATTTTCAAACCAAACGACCCCTTATTTCCTTTGTATACTCACTTATACAAATTTAATTTTATCTTTTCTCTCTCCATTTCCTTATTCTCTCCTACAAATTACAATCATTCATACACATTGAATTTGAATTTTCAAAATCTGCTTTCTCTCTCGTAGCTGCCCAAAACGTGTTTGAATTGTTTTTTTATATTTTTTATTTTGTATATGATTTATGCTTGTCTTATTTTTCACAAAAGTCTTTTTTTTTTAAAAAAAAAATCAGTTTTTTTAAGGAAAAAATGGATGATGGAGAGGGTTTAATAAAAAAAAATTGATGATCTACCATCGTTTTCATTGGATTTAACAAATTCAATCGTATTATTTCAACGACCACCTATTATGATTAATTGATTATTTTAGCTTTCCTTAATCTATGCTAACAAAATACTATTGCTGCAAAATTCAACTATTACTAAGGGTGACTTTCTTTTAACTCAATAAATTTTGGAAAAGGACTCTCTATCATCAAAATCGGAGCCAAAATTTAAAATTTATGAATTATGAATTATAAATTAATAATTTATACCTATTAAATAATATTTGCTAAAGATTAGTTCTAGTCATTACAGAATAAACAAATAGAGGTGATCTCGATTCATATGGTGTTTCCACCTATTTATAGTATTGGACATCTTGTTGGGTGTGTTTGGAATGAAGGAAAATATTTTTCGAGAAAATGTTTTCTTGGAAAATATTGTGGATTTCTAACTTATTTTCTGATGTTTAGTTTGTGAGTAGAAAATTTTTTCTGTAAAATATTTTTTAACTAGTAAAATTACCCGCGCCTCACGCAGGAATTTAATATTACGGAATTTATAAAATAATACTTAAAACTCATCGGTCATTTAAACTAAAACACTATAAAGGAAGAAGATAATTATAACATCTTATCATTTATCCTTCAATCAATCATCTTTAATTTGATTTTATAATTTATCATTTTGCTTCCAGGAAGTGTTACTATTTGATATTTTTGAGGAATCAAATGAACATCAACCGGTAATATTAAATATTCTAATAAATAAATAATTGTCGATGAAGGAATAAATAAATTTTAAAAGGCTGGAAAAAGTGAACGTGTAGAAAGTTCAGCCCTACCTTTTGCTTTACATATATCATTTTAAAGTTCCCATTTAAATGTATCATAAGTAATTATTAAAATGAAAATTAAAGGGAGAATGTATCATATTGGACAACAATTCAACTTATTATATATACTTGAAAGGGAAAAATATTACACAAAACTATTAAGTTTGTTTGAGTGTTTTATAAAAATCAACATACCAGAGTGATGAAGTTCAAATTGAAACTACACTTCTAGGTCATCCGGCACATCCTTGAACTTATTTATGTCATCAGTTTATTAGTTCTTATCTTCTTTTCCTCGTTCACTTCACACATCAAGGTGCAATAAAGTTTTTAAGGTCTTTATGTGCTTACAATGACATGTCAAATTTGAATTTTGTCTTCAAGATATGGTAGTATAGATCTTTAAGGAATTCTTTTACTGTACCTTCAACAATTTTAGTAGAGAAAACTTGCATGAATACTCAATTAATGTGTGTTATTTAATTTGTACTAACAAATACTTATAACAATAATTTTGTAGAAACATAAACAACAAAGTTTAATAGATGTAATCAAAAACAACAATTAATAACATAAAACATAAATTAATGACTGCACAAAAAAAATACCAGAATCTATAACAATAAAATGAAATAGAAAGGAAAAAATCGAGCCCACTAAATACATAGTTTACCCTTAAGAAAATTATTCCCCTCTAGTACCTGAGGTTTAAAAAAATAGATCATCTCAGGATAGGACAATTATATTCACCAGTGTATTGATACAAAAATCAATGGTGTAGTAAGCCACTCAACATGAGCAAAGTAAACGAATATTTAATTGTGCAAAAGAAGAAGGAGTAGTTCAGTTGTTTTAAAATGAGAGGAAATCCCTCTATTTATAGACAACAAATGGTAGTGTGAACAAATGTTTATTGTGCCTTATCGTAAACGTCACAACTCTTTGGAAAAGTTACAACCTTTCGGAAAGGTCACAACATTTCATAAAAGTCACAACTTTTCATAAAAGTCGCAACTCTTTATAAAAGTCCCAACTCTTCAAAAAAATCACAACTTTTCATAAAAGTCGCAACTTTTCATGAAAGGGGAAGGCTAGTTTTGGAAATAAATAAATAAAAAGGGAATCCTGGATTCTAGTGGCGCCACATAGGCGGGCCTAGGATTCTCTTCTATATATAAATATGATGTTTGGTTGGTGAATGAAAAATATTTTTCAGAAAATATCTTTTTTTTTGGCTTGAGACTAAATAAGGATAAATATTAGGAATTACATAGTTTTAATATGAAATTACAATTTATCCCTCTTTAGTTTGTAATTACATTAACCCCTTTAAAAAGTAACACAAACCGGATACATAATATGTAGCTCGGATACATTAAAGAGTATCTCGGATACATTATAACATAAATCGGATACATAATATGTAGCTCGGATATATTATAAAATAAACCGGATACTAGCTCGAATACATTAAATACTGGCTCGGATACATTAATATGTACCTCGAATGCATTAAAGAAATAAGAGATTTTAGAGATTTTTAGAAATAGAAGGGGATATTGGAAATAAAGGGAAACATAAGACGTGTATTTCAGTAATTTTTCCACTAATAATACTCTTTAGGAAAATAATTTCATATTCGAAAATCAACCCCGATAATTGACCTAGGACTCGACCCTGACACCCAAACTAGGACAAGACTCCAATGCCCGTTCTAAAATCCAACCCTGAGATCTCACTCAGAAAATATATTTTCAAAAATAATTTCTTAAAAAAAAATTGACGGGATCACAAGGTGGGGGGGTAGCATAAAAATGCAATTTTAAAAAAAATATTGAAATATTTTTCAAAAACAACTTCATTTTTTAAAAAATGATTGGTGTGACGCCGGGGGGAGGGGGGAGGTAGGGGTGGAAATGGCGTAAAAAATGATAATTTTTTGAATTTGAAACATTTTTCAAAAATAATTTTTTTTAAAAAAATAGACGGGGTGGCAAGGAGGGGTGGTGGCTTGGGTGGGGGTGGCCTTGTTGGGGGGTGGTGGTGAGAGTGGCGTAAAAATAAAAATTAAATTTGAATTATTTTCGAAAGCATTTTTTTGGAGGGGTTAGGGGTGGTAGGGGTTGGGTGAGGTAAAAAAAACTTAAAATTTGAAACATTTTTTAAAAGTAATTTTTAAATTTTTTATTTTTTTTGCTGGGGAGTGGTTTTGGGGGTAGGGATGAAAATATATTTGAAATTTAAAATATAAGAAATTTTTTAATTTTTTTTTTTTTGAATGGGGAGGGTCGGGTACGATGTATGGTCAGGTAAGAAAAAAAATTAAAGGATGAAGTAGAGTTTTGGAAAATGCTTTTCTTAATTTTGGAAGGGAAGTCATTTTCCTTAAAATTGAGGAAAATGAGTTGATTTGGAAAACATTTTCCAAACATGGGAAAATTGGAAAACATTTTCAAACACACCGGTTATCTCTCTGGAGATTTGATTTTATAGCCTTTTACAAATTTATTTACAATTTTATGTTCTTACTACAAGATATTTTCAGTTTTACACAATAGATATTCATTTTTATACACTTCCTTCGTTTCAATTTGTTTTTCTGATTTGACTTGGCACGAAGTTTAAAAAAGTAAATAAAATTTCTGAATCTTGTGGTTTAAAGGTAGAAGAGATAAGTAGAATGTATCAAAATGTCCTTTAATCTTGTGTTTTTAAATATGTCATATGAAAAAATAAAATTAAAGAATTGCTAAAAAAAAAAGTAAAAAAACATTCTTTTTTAAATAGATTAAAAAGAAAGTAAGACTAGCAATTATAACGGAAAGAGTCTATCAAATTTAAAAATAAATTCATTTTCTTTTATTCATTTTGCAGAGATCATTTCCTCTTTTATCTTTTTTTTTTCATCTCTTTTCAATTTGTAGTGGTTATATTTAAAATTTCCACGAGAAATGCGTTTAACAAGTTATTTTTACACCCTTTTGACAATATTTTGTAGAAAAGCCAACTAAAATTTCCAGTCATAACGGAATAAACAAATAGTATTTGTACAAGCATTGAATTATGATAAGAGCTAAATTTCTTTTACAATAATGATACATTGATACCTTAATTAGAGATCTCGAATTCGAGTCCAAGGTATGAAAAAAATTATGTTGAAAGTGTTATTCTCGAATGACTCCTATAGTGCGCGATTTGAATTTTGTCAGAGCTTTAATGTGGACTTCGAACACCGAGTGGAAAACCAAAAAAAAAAATGATAGATTAATAGTACAATTTTTATTTTTTATACAAATTTGTCCACATGACGTTAGTAGACTTGGGGAGCCTTTTCGTAGTTTTTTCTTTAGGGTTGAATAGAATATTAATGAGATTTTTAACTTCTGTTTACAATAAATACTTAATATGTAGAGAAAAATTAAGAAATAGCAAATATAATAGGCATAGTAAGGCTCTATAGCTGTAATTTTGATAATTGTGCTTCATAACTATAGTTTTATTTGCTATAAAGGTTGTGGTTTGTATATTTCGCGCGGTTTGTATATTTTGCTTGTCCATTTGCACATTTCGCTTGCGTACAAATAGGGTAAGTATATATAAATTTTGTACTTGTACATTAATGAATTTTTCAAAACTCCGTTTGTATATTTCACTTGCCAATATACAAACAGGGTAATTTATTGTGAATTTTTCATAAATTATATACAAATAGCTAGGGTAAGCATATACAAATTCTAGATTTATACAATCATGAACCGAACTATATAAAATTTTGATTTATACAATCAGGCTAATTATACAATTTTAGGTGAAATACAAATTAAACAAATAACAAGGTTTGGGGAAACTATTGTTGCGAATCACAATTTTTCAAAACAATAGCTATAGCATTTAATATTGTTTAAATGTTTGTTATTCTGCACAATTTTCCCTAATAAATATAGGGAACGGTAAAAATATAAATATAAATATGATTATTCTTAATGAGTTAATGATATATCTGATAAGAAAATTGAGTAATTAGTTTCTATACTTATAAGTTGTTGATTCAATCAGGGGCAGATTTAGGAACATGAAAGGGTATCACGTGACACTGCTTCATCGAAAAAACTTACTAAATAGGTATATATAATTATGAAACAGAAGCAAACATAACGATTATATATTATAAGTGATACTCTTCAAATAAAAGATGCATATAGATTAGTTAGTTTTGTGTTGAAATTCCACATGTCAAGTTGCGTGATCAAGCCGCATAGCCTCATTTTTTTGTGTGTTTTGTGTTCATGCCTAATTTTTTTATGTGTTTTCTCCTTTGACTTTCTTTGTTAAGTAATGTTTGGTGTTTTTTTTTTATGTGTTTCATATGTTTGTGTTCAAGCCTCACTTTTATGTGTTTTTTCCTTTGATTTGCTTTATTTAGTAATATTTGGTGCTTCTTTTGTGTTTTGGGTGATTTTGTGTTCAAGCCTCATTTTTATGTGTTTTTTCCTTCGACTTTTTTTGTTTAGTAATATTTGGTGCTTTGTATAAGCAAATATTTAGTATTATATTATTAATGATATTATTTTGAATACATTTTGTAAAGTAAAAATTCATCGAAAAGAATTATAATATGTTTTTATTTATTTTTTAGAAAAGATATAATAATATATTGTGTTACATCATTTTATTTATTTTTCTTATTTTAAAAATGTGATACCCATTACGAATTTTTTTTGTGTACGCCACTGAATTCAATACCTCTATATCAATAGTCAATTTTTTACGATTGAATTATCAATTATAATTCAATTTTCAACCGCCCTACCACTTTGCCCATAAGAAAAACTCCAAGTTTAAAAGTCAAAAGTCCTTTCCATCTAGAATATCCAAGTTTTGAGAATTCACAAAGATCAAAATCTCGATTGGAAATATACCATTACTCTTGAGTATTCACAAAAAGAGATCATGAAGACATCAAATATTGTCTTTCTTAAAAAACATCTTGAATATCTCATAAAATCTTGGGATATTTATAAAGAGATCAAACTATGCACTCTTCTTGATGATCAAATACTTCAAGAAGATCCACAAATCCTTTCATGGAGATAAAGTTCAAATCATTATTAATTCGAGACATACATAAACTAACAACCCTCAAATCATGAAGAAAAAACTTAGGAGAAAAATAAATAAATGAAGGAACAGAATTGTACCCATATTATTTTATCAATTATATTCTTATTTTTTCAGATTTTGTTATAGTTTATTTATTTTTATATATTTAAAATTTGTTACAAACACCTCATATATTAGTACATATATGACTTGTCTTTGTCTTATTTAATAAGATTAAAAGATTAAATATATATTTTAAAAAAGTTCTTTCCCTAGGACAAAACTTGCTAAAACTTAAAGTGTTAGCCATAGACAAATAAGGGTAAAAAATTTAATACTACCCAATTTAGGGAAAATTATGCGATTAAGCAAATTTACACTACTTAATTAGTCATCATAACTATAGTTTGCTATAATTATAATTTGCGACTAACATTAAGCGTTAATTACGTGGGCTGGGTTTGAATTTGTATAATTCGTCACGTTTGTATAATTCGCAACTAACAATTCTTCGTTTGATTTGTATTTGTATACAATGGTTGTATATGTCTATGACAGTGATTTCCTTTGGTTTTTCAGTTTTATCACCAGATACATTCAATCTTTTTGTATAACTTTTTAAAGTTTGTATAAACGTGTAGTTTTTGGATTTTGCATAAAATAATTTGTATAACTGTTTAAAGTTCAAAAAATTGTGTTTGTATAAATTCGCTATTTCGAGTTTTATCATATTTATATAATTCTGAAATTTGTATTACTCAATTATATAAATATACATGAATTATACAAACGTGTTGCAAATTATACAAATTATTGCTCTCTCTCGCTCGCCTCTCTCCTCCCTCTCCCAAATTCGCTCGCCTCTCTCCTCCCTCTCCCAAATTCGCTCGCCTCTCTCCTCCCTCTCCCAAATTCGCTCGCCTCTCTCCTCCCTCTCCCAAATTCGCTCGCCTCTCTCCTCCCTCTCCCAAATTCGCTCGCCTCTCTCCTCCCTCTCCCAAATTCGCTCGCCTCTCTCCTCCCTCTCCCAAATTCGCTCGCCTCTCTCCTCCCTCTCCCAAATTCGCTCGCCTCTCTCCTCCCTCTCCCAAATTCGCTCGCCTCTCTCCTCCCTCTCCCACGCTCCCCCCCCCCCCCCAAACATGTAGCTACGAATCGTAATTAACAAACTATATCTATAAAGCCTAATTAAATTATTTTGAATGGCTATATGTGTAAATTCCCCATTTCAAAACTATTCTTGTAATTTTCCCTATAATATTGGCTACAATCCCAATAAACTTCACAGCCTTGGCCCACTTTCTTTCCTTCCTGGCCCAAATCCACATACCATTTAACTACGGGTTATTAAAACCCGACCCGGAATACTACCGCCTTCACGATCCTTCTCTGTCTCTCGAGAAGGTCTAGAACATTGGGCATTTCATTCGGTTTCTTCTAAATAGAACTTTCTAGCTCTCTCTCTCTCAGTTCTCATTTACTCACAACTTCTCTATAATTTTCTCATTTTTCTCCACTTTACTCTTCACCTTCTCAACACCAACATTCTTGCTTACTCTAAGTAAATCTCCATTCTCTTCTTCTCTCTGTTTTAACAGTGAGTTCTTCTAGTTTGTGTTGTAAGGTAAAACTCTGATTTCATTCATTCTGCATTTTCTTGATCTTTCTTTGAGTTTAATGAACACCCTTTTGCTTAAAACTTAATCCAACTCAAGAAAGATTTGTTTTTTTTTTCATTATGAATGTGTTGTTTTCTTTGGTTGGTTGCTTAATTGAACAATGTTGGTCCATCTAAATGCAAAGTTTCAGTTTTTTTCATGTGGGGTTGATTACTTTATTTCATCTATTTAATCACAAATGAAATTGGTTGCTTCGATTTTGGTGGGCACTGGTAGGCTACTTGTCAATTCTGTATTTGATTAGTTTCCTTATGCCTTATTTACTGATCAGTTTATCTTCTAAAAAAAGTTTAAAGTTTAAACTAAGAGCATTTATATATATGGTGGGTGGAATACAGAATGTAGAAAAAAAAAAAAGATGGTGTATCCGTGGATGGGGAGTATTAAAGTTGGAATTTTGTTACAAGCTGTTATTTTTGCTGTTTATATAATGAAATAAATATGTCATAATAGAAGTAATGAAGCATTCTGGTTCTGGATATGAAGTTGTCCAATTCTTGAATGTATATCAGCCAGTTAAGTTGTGCATATTTTTCGAAATTTGTAACTGAAGAGTAAACTATGTAGGAAATGCCTTTGTGTTAGACTGCAAGATTAGGTCAAAAGTTGGTAATCAAGCATGAGAAATTGTGAACAATAGAGGCAATTGTGTTATATGAAAGGACAACTCTCAGTTATTATGAAGCAGTTTATGCGGATAACTCTGTTCACCAAGGCTTGGACAGACTGAAAGAAATTTCACTTAGTTATTTTTACCTCTATTAGGATTTGAACCTGAGACCTCAAGAGCTTATTGTGCTGTTATATTTAATGATTCAAGATGTTTTTTTTTATGCTTGTCTTAAAAGTTATAGTCTAGAGTAAGCAGGGTCATTAAGCTTCAGCTGTGAGTTATCTGTGGACCCTAGATAGTCTCATGAGTCTCTCTGACTAACATGATATATGCTATGTGATTATCGTATGGAACGGATGAAATGTGATATTGCTTTTCGAATAATTGAATCAGCGAATGTGTATATATTGTTAATGCAGGAGTTCTTTAATCTGTATTCATGGCTGAACAAGCATATACTGTGGTATCTGATAGTGAAACAACCGGGGAGGAAAAAACTTCATCGGCTTTCCCTGAGATAGCAATTGGGATCGACATTGGTACATCGCAATGCAGTGTGGCAGTTTGGAATGGATCTCAGGTGGAGCTCGTCAGAAACACGAGAAATCGGAAATTGATGAGATCATATGTCACCTTCAAAGATGAGGTTCCTGCTGGTGGTGTTAGTGATGAACTGGCTCACGAATATGACATGTTGTCTGGAGCTGCAATCTTCAACATGAAACGTCTGATTGGTAGAGTCGATACAGATCCGGTGGTTCATGCCAGCAAGAGCCTCCCCTTTTTGGTTGAAACTTTAAATATCGGTGTCAGGCCATTTATTGCTGCCTTAGTGAACAATATGTGGAGGTCCACTACGCCTGAAGAAGTTCTTGCCATCTTTCTAGTTGAACTAAGAGCTATGGCTGAAGTTAAACTGAAACGTCCAGTGAGGAATGTGGTTTTGACAGTTCCGGTATCATTTAGCCGATTCCAGTTGACCCGAATCGAACGAGCCTGTGCCATGGCAGGGCTTCATGTTCTAAGATTGATGCCTGAACCAACTGCAGTTGCTCTGTTATATGCTCAGCAGCAACAGCAGTCTGGACATGAAAATATGGGTAGCGGGAGTGAAAAGATAGCTCTTATATTCAATATGGGTGCGGGGTATTGTGACGTAGCTATAACAGCTACAGCAGGTGGTGTTTCGCAGATCAAGGCCTTGGCTGGCAGCACGGTTGGAGGTGAGGATCTACTTCAAAATCTGATGCATTACCTCTTACCAAACATGGATGATCTATTCTCAAGCCATGGAATTGAAGAAATAAAGAGAATGGGATTGCTTCGAGTTGCCACCCAGGATGCTATCCACTTACTCTCATTCAATATGAGTGTCCCGATTGATGTCGACTTGGGAAATGGAACAAAATTATCTAAGGTTCTCACGAGGGCAGAGTTTGAAGAGGTGAACAAACAAGTCTTCGAGAAATGTGAAGCTCTGATAAAGCGTTGCTTGCAAGCTGCTAAACTAGAAGCAGAAGATGTACATGATGTCATAATTGTTGGTGGCTGTTCCTACATTCCAAAGGTTCGGAACATTGTCATGAGTATATGCAAAAGAGAAGAGCTTTATTCAGGAATGAACCCGCTGGAGGCAGCTGTACGTGGTGCAGCGCTGGAAGGAGCAGTAGCTTCGGGAATTAGTGATCCATTTGGAAATTTGGACCTGTTAACCATCCAAGCAACTCCTTTAAGCATTGGCATTCAAGCTGATGGAAGTGACTTTGTACCAGTTATTCATCAGAACACCACAACACCAGTAAGGAAAGAACTGATTTTCACTACTGTCCATGATAACCAAGCTGAAGCATTGATCCTTGTTTACGAAGGTGACGAGAAAGCAGCAGAAGACAATCATCTCCTAGGCTATTTTAAGATCAGAGGAATACCTCCAGCACCAAAAGGTGTTCCAGAGATTAGTGTGTGCATGGACATTGATGCTTCCAATGTCCTGAGAGTCTTTGCTGGCGTAATGGTGCGCGGGACTCAGCATGCTCCTATGCCTTTCATGGAAGTTAGGATGCCTACAGTTGATGATGGACATGGCTGGTCTGCTCAAGCTCTGCATAAAATGTATGGCTCTACTTTAGATTTGGTAACAGTAAAGAAAATACAGCATTGAGATTGCTGAATAGATAATAAAGTAAAAGAGACATATTAGGTGTTGTAAGTAGTGAAAAATGTGCCAACTATTTCATGTAAATATGTGTCTAGTTTTATATTTGCCGGAGAATAATCTTGGTTGTGAGTGTTGAGAATAATAGTTATAGCAACTGTTGTAACTTTGTCTCAAGATATTTAGAGTTTCATATTTCCAATGTATCCTCTGTTTCAAAATCATCTATCAGTTATTTGTTGGCTTTTTATGTAATCTGATCACATGTCTTTGTTTAAGTCTAAATGTTATGTCGTTAGTTTAAATACAATGTTTGTAAATTGAGATACTTCTTTCTGTGAGTCGAGCCACACATTACGTTGGCATCAGGTGCGGGTAAGTTTTTACCTATTGTCCGGGTGCTCATGCTCCTGAATCAAATGCTGTAAGCTACCTTTTTTCTTCTTTTTTGCTAGTGCAAATGCAGAAATCTTTCATGTAAAGTTAGCTGTCTAGAGCCACAGCACTTGTAATGAGACAAGACAAACTAGTGCAACCTTTTATAAGTGGAGGTGCAAAGATTTATAAAAGTTTAGGAAAAGTCATCCTCCAGGTATTATTGGATGAGTGCTGAGCAGTGTTATCAAAAACAAAAAGCGCAAAAAATCCCTAAAATTGGGGCTTTAAACACACGGTGTAAATAAAATGTGGATTTTCATGAAAAAAGACGTGAAGGGATAAAAATAATGCATAATATATATTTATATATAGTGCAATACTAGTAATTATAGGCACGAACATATGAACAAACATATTAATTGTTTGACAAAAAAGTATTTGATATCGACACTAAACTGCACAGCCTCGTTTCAGGGCTTAAGCGCGCCTTTGACAACATTGGTGGTAGCCTTAAAAGACAGCAAAAGAAACCTAAAAGCCAGCAATAGAAAGGGGAAATGAAAAAATCAACTGCAGCTGCTCAAATATTCCAAACAAAATTTACTGCTGAGGCCATGAGAAACCCTTAAAAGGCCTAAACAAGTAAAACCAGTTAGAGAGACAACATATCCACCAGATACTCAAATTGTATGAAATTGCATATCAGAGAAGTTAATGAGACAGCATATAAGATTACATATACTTCATGGCTGAATGTTTGGAGTAGAGATGATCAATGATTCAAGACTCGATCTTCACCATTAAGTTTCTCACACAGAATAGAGGTAACACATGGAAAGAAAACGTCTTAGAACAGCTGAAGACCTTCAATTATGTTATTATTGCCAGAGGACAAAACCAAATGGCTGGTGACAAATGATCTCCACCCGAAAATCACCAATGAATTGAAATTAACAAAACGAAGAAATGAATGGTGAAATATGTTCGCCAACACAAGATTGCATAGCAATTGCCTTCAAGAAATGTATGCAACTACTCAACTCAAGCATGTACTTCAGTGAAATCTATGATTACGGATAGCATTCCATTTCAGTGGTACCTCAATACTTTCAAATCTCTGCACTTAGCCGACAAAAGCAAATATCATTTCTTGCATCTGTAGATCTAATAGCAGGCCAACTAGTACTCAACGTGCCAAAGTATGCACGTTCCCAGTTTTCATGTTCTTAATCTCACAGCAAGTTATAGTAAGAAGTTCAAAATCAGCCCCAAAGTAGTTTATCACAAGAGTTCTCAGCTTCCATGGGGATGATTCAATGTAGAACACAAACCTTCTAAGTTTGGAACTCCGCAGGACTTGCTTACCGGTGTTTTATCCAGTTTTTTTGGAATCATTTTACATATTACATGCAAAGTCTGAAGATTTACTAATACATTTCACATTTTACCATACAAAAATGGAACCTTTACTTATCCAAAGCTATGATGTTAAACACTACCATTATGATGAGTTTGATTGTCTCTAATGATGTTTGCATATACTCGAAGGAAAGTTCCACTTTATGGACACAATTATTATTCATAATAGTAGATAACAACCAGTAATCAAAAGAAATTGACTCTTTAAAGGAATAAAACGAAACGTAAGATTCAAGTAATAATCATAGCACATGAAGAGATGAAAAAGGAAGTAACAAGAAAAAAGTATATTCATTAGAAATAACTCAAATCAAGTTCACAAACAAGATCTTAAAAAATTAATCTTTTTTGGGAAATACTAGAAGAACACTCAACTAATCGTTCTTCCAAACATACAAAACCAAAGAAAAACCCAAACCAGGTGATTTTGAATTGCTCAAAGTACTCTCTGTATAAGGCCAAGGCATCACAGAGAGATCAGACAAGGTTTGTGTATTCCACAACTTCTCAGATGACAAACAAGTTTGAAACATGAACACTGCATTCCCAAAATTGCTACTGAACAACCAATTATGAACATCCCAAAACACTTCAACAGGGAGTCCATCAATTAAAACAGTATAGTTACCGCGAAACTTCCATCGCAAGTGCTTCACTTGCATTACAGTTTTCGAATCGATACGTACCAAAAGGCAAGGATCATCAATGACACTAGAGTCACACTCAATTGTAATATCATGAATTGGACCAGTATAACAAAATTGAGCCTTAGTACCAAATACCCTCTTTCCAAATATGTGTTCCCTCTTGGAAATAAATATTGCATTTGAAAGAGAGGGAGTTGCATTACTCTTCTTAAATGCTTCTTTCCTCAGATCCCCAATAGCCAAAACCATCTGGCCTTTACACACTACTGCTAAATAGTAACCTTCAACAGGCTCTGGCCCAGATCCAAATTTTGCCAGAGAAAAGTCCCAATGGATGTCAATTTTACAAGCATTAACTTCTAAAGACCTAGACCCTTTTCTTTTAGAGAAAAGAGAAGGCTTTACATCAACTTTACAAAGACATTGATGAGACATATCATCAATTTCAACACTAAGGCATTGACCCATCAAACTTTTAGTCCAAACAACTGTAATCAAACAAGATTTCCCCAGTAATTTACACTGATAGACACAGGTTACTAAATTCTGTGGGGTTTTACTCACACCAACAACACTTGAACAAGAAGCATCAGCAACTTGAACCCCATTTTCACCAAAACAAGATGGGAAATCCCTCATTTTTCAGCACAATCAAGAAAACACAATAAAGATTGTATCTTTAAACACCCTTTAGTCAAAAAGACCACACATTCCCCCCCCCCCTTTCAAGATTCCACTTTGTGGTACTGAAACAACTGAGATATGTATGGAAATGGATGAAAAAGGGTAAGTGAAGCAGCATACCAGTATGAAGTTTGTACCTTATAAAGCTCTGAACTTTGAGCAAATTGTTCAGAGCTTGAAGCAAAGGAGGAAGAGGGGTTGTGTAAAAGTGGGGTATGCTTTAAGAATTGAAAGGGAAATGGGGTTGCATTGTTTATAAAGTGCAAGGAATACACTGTTTAAAGGAAAGACAAGATATGCTTTAGATTACAACCAAATTTTGCTGTGGTAAAAAAGTGAAAAGATTTAGGATTTGTGGGGAACAAAAGTTTGAAAAGAATATTAGAGTAATTAAAAGGAAAAATAAATGTCATCAAAATTTTGGTTTTTTTTCTTGTTTTTCACCTGGTATTGGGTATCAACAAAGGAGTTTGACAAAAACGATTCTATATCTAAGGAAACTCGAATCCAAGACATGAGTAATTACCACTCCAATACGTCAGTAACATAGCTTATGAAGCTTTTTTGGGTAAATGAAACATGCATGGACCCTCACATCATCTGTGTTTCAGAAGAATTTAATTAAACACACAATTTGTTGGATGATTAGTTAAGTTTTACTAATTTAATGATGCAATTACATATTTATAAAACACAAATTATCAAAATAGTCGTAGTTTATAATCATGTTAGCTATTATAAAAGCCTTTTTTTTTTATAATGATCTTCAATAAAATCATTATTTTAAAAATTAGATAATATACAAAAAATATTTTCTACAGTATCAAACACACCCAATAGTAAATTGGGACGGGAGTAACAAATATACCAGCTTAGTTAAATTATACATTTTTCAAGTTATAGTATGCCAAATGAACTTCACCATTTTGGTGACATCACATGCTTTTGATACTTTTTGACTGATAAAATGTCGTAACTTGATTATAGATTAATTTATATACATTTCGCCTTAATTTACTGATATAATTGAGTTATAAATTTTTAAATTTTACTTGTGAATTTTGATATATTAGCTGTAAGTTTCTTAAATAAAATTTATGTATTTAAAAATTATATTAAAGTATTATAAATCACACTAATAAATAATTTAAAATATGTAAGAAGTATTTTTTAAATTTATTCAATATTTTATTAACTCTCAATATCAATTGTGCCACATGAATTGAGACGGAGAAATTACTATATAGTCGATGTCGCTCCATCAAAATAACAATAAAAAGGTTATATACATTTTGTATATTGATATATACATAATTACTGAATATTTTTATACATAATTACTGCATATTTTTATAGTTTTCTTGTATTATCATTTGTTTATTGTGTTTCAGTTACTGCATTATTATGTTGATGTTCTTATTGCTTTCTTGTAAATATTGCACTCTTTTTCTTATTAGTTATCATATTTACTTCACTATTTTATTTTTTCTGTATATCTAAATTTGAATCGAGGGTGCTTCAAAAATAGTTACTCTACTTGAAATAATCGATATATATTCAGCTAACGACTGTGATTATTAGGATAGAGCGGCTATACATATTAAAAGTCATTTTCAAAAAGCAAATATTATTTTGAAATTTCATTTCAGAAATAAGGAGGGGGGGGGGGGGGGGTGGGGGGGGTGGTGGTGGGGGTGGGGGGTGGG
>NW_006239254.1:661800-666199 GCF_000226075.1 Solanum tuberosum | reverse complement strand
GGGGGGGGGGGGGGGTGCTGGAAGGACTGATAATGATTTTTAATTTATTTTTTTTGTCATTTTGCTGCATTTTAAGAAATAACCTATACAGGAAAATTTATTTTCAACCTTTTAATCATGGATCTATAAAAATGCATATACTATGTACAGAAGGGAAAAAAATAGAGAGCCTATCACGAGCTAAGGAAACTGTACAAATTTGAATATGAACACTTTAAATATGTTTATATTATTAGTATTTTTTTAGGATAAGGAGGGGTTGATTTTAGTTTAATTCCAAAATATCATTTTGTTTTAGTGTTAACAAAGTTACAAATTCAAATTTTAATGTTTTACTTAATTAAGTTGGTCTTTTCCTACTCTTTTTTTTGCTGACTATGTTTGAAATAATTCTCATATTTGACTTTAATCTAGGGTATGTTCGGTATGAATGAAAATATTTCCTATAGATTATGTTTCTTTTGGAAAAATATTTTATAATTTTATGTTTGACAGGTAAGTAAAATATATTTATATACAATTTAGATAAATATTATGGAATGTGGGGTGAAAATGAAGGTGGTGGGGATGGGAGCTACGGGGTGATAGCGATGAAGATCAGATTTGTTGGAGGGTAGGAAGATAAAATGAATGTGAATATAATTTATGGTATATATTTTTTTTTCTATTTCTATTTTAAAAGTTATTTTCCTCATTTTTAAGGAACCGATTCTCTAAGGAAAAAAAATTCCCAAAAAATTTAACCTATGAAACATGAAAATGATCAAAAAATATTTTCCTCCATAAAACACACCCCTAATTTTTATTTTATTGTCTTTTAGAATGAAGCAAGTAAAAACATTAGTGGCTACCAAAGGAAAGAAAATAACAAAAAAGGTCTTTTATATTTGGAATAGGCTTTATAATAGTCTTTTAAATATGCTCCTTATATTTGTTAAAGTTGAGACAAATCATTCAAAAAAACAAATATAAAATATGAATACATTCTACTTTTTTTCATATTTTATCTGAAGAATTACATCAAATGTGTTATTGTCGTAATATTAATCAAGATAAATTGTTATTATTAGAGTGAAATCCCAGATTTTGTGTCAATATATCAAGGGGGAAATTAAAGATTAAAGGAAAATTATGGTCCATCAAAATCTATAAGAAGCTAAATATGGAATGGTAGTTTATTTGGGGGAAAGGGAAAATTAAATGAGTCCACCTATAAATTTGGAATATGAAAATGAAGTCCATGTGCAGGATTAAACAAAAAACTAAAACTGGAACAGACAGGATAATTGGTACTTAATGCTGCATATGTTTGTTGTGACTAAAATAAATAATTAATTAATTAGATTGCGAGGAATCGTTTGGTCGAGAAACAGTTATCTGTAATAAGTAATGAAATTATTTAGAGAATATATCTTTTATTGAGAAGTATATGGTTTGTTGGACTAAAAATAGGGACATAATATTGTTTGATATGAGGAATAGGATGGACAAAGTTATGTAAAATTAGATTTTGAGTTTAACTTACATCCTCAAAAATTAGCTTAAAGAGAGAAAGATTATTCGAGTCTTAAAAAGAAAATATTCATTACATAAATTTGAGGGTTCAATATTAGGTGAGATGAGTCATGCTCTGATATTATATAAAATTAGGTATTGAACCTAATTCATACCCCAAAAACTAGTTCAAAGAGAAAAAGATTATTCAAGCCTTATATACACACCTATCTCATTAACTATTCATGTGAGACTTTTTTATTCTTTAATACATTATCCCACAAATGAGATAATTAATCATGTGATCAGTAATCTCACTAGATAATATTGAAAAACTTATTTCATCATTATAGCATAATATAATGGGATAAATAGTTCCGAAACTAATTTATACCCCCAATTAAATTCAAAATAAAATAATTTTTTATATTTTATTTTGAAATTATTATTCTTTATATCTCATGCCAAACTATTCCGGAGTGAATTGTTCTTCACACTCAAAGTATGGAGTTGGAAAACTTTATTGGGAATTGATTTGTATATCCCGAAGAAAAATAACAGAATAACTCAACACATGCACTTTTTGGATAATTAGAGCTTGATAATTGACTAGTTGGAGTAACAGTTTAATCTTTTATTTCAGCCAGTTTTCAAAATTATTTAGTAGTTTTAAATTAGTGGTTTATATAAAAGTAAGGATTTCTTTCTCCGCGTCTGTTGCTATTAATGTGTCTATTTTCATTGACTCTTTTTGAGTAAGATTAGTGAGCGATAAGCTCACATCCGGCTCCATAGAAGTAAATATTAGAATCATCTTATCTTTATAATTCCCTAGAAGACAAAATCTGAAACCAGGTCTTGGTGTATTTTGACATATGATTCTCAATACACTATCGGAAAGTCAGCAAGGAAATGTGGGACAATAAAAATGAAGAACAAGATAGTGATAGCGTAATAATAACAATAATGATCAAAAGAAAGCTAGACAACGGTCGACCTACTAATTAACCTTCAACCTTAATGTTCGGTCTCTATAGATCTTCTTATCTAAGGTCATGCATGTCCTCGGTAAGATGCAGATGAGTTATGTCTTATCTAATCACTTCTCCCAAAGACTTTTTTGATCTACCTATATCTCTCCTTATAATACCCATTATAGTCAATTTCTCACACTTCTTCACTAAAACATATGTGCATCTTCTCTATAATTACATATTCGAATCATCTCAGTCTCACCTCTCTCAAACACTTAAAACGCTAGTATTGTTATTTTTCTTTTAGGCTATTTTGCTTTTCTCTAGTTCATGAGCTAGAAAGGACACAAACTAACGTAAGAAAGAAACAAAAAATCTTTCGACGATGATGTTTTGCTTGAAAATGAAAAGGGAACATTTGGTTGATAAGTTAAAACCTTTGCTATTCATTCACATGATCGTCATGAAATCATGGGTAAGCAAAGGACCCCAACAAATAAAGTATTATTTAATATACACATAAAGATAGATAGAAAGATTCATAAATAAATAAATAAATAATTTGATTGAGCTAGCTTTTTATATATTGAAATATGATAATTGATAATGATACAACATAAAGGAATTTTGTTAGTGCATGGTTGTAATTGGATGTCTGTAGTATTATCACAATTTAAAAGTTATTGTTTTTAAATTGAATGTTCCAAAATATATTCAGTAATTATCCCATAAATATTTTGATTGAATCAATCAATAAGAAACATATAAATAGTAGTGTTTTTATACAAAAAAAATATTAGAAAACTTTTTAATATTTTAATGAGATTCTATTTCCCATCATGAGTTTTCTAATGAGCTGGTTGTGGAAATAAATTAGGAGAATCATATTGTATAACAAAAAAAAATTCATTGATTCACAATAGGAAAAAATTCTATTTCTAGTATAATACTTAAACTTGTGAACAAATTATAACCAAAAAGTGAATGAGATGAATCATTTTTCACTAAATTAAAATAGAAATTAAAGAAAGAGAGAATAATAACTAGAGAAGCGTATGGATAACACTAGCAATGCGTGCAGACAACAAAATTATGTGCAATATTTGCCCATTACATATTCCTTCAAAAAGAAAAAGGAATTAAACATTAAATTAAGTGTCGTTTAGTTTGCGACTTTGCGGATTATATTATTCCAAGATTATAATTTTGAGATTATAATTCTTGAACTAATTTATCTAATTTGAAAGATGGAATAAAATAATACCATGTTTAATAAGATAATGTGAAATAATTAGAATTAAATTTGTACTTTATTTGATTGAATGTATAAATTTATTTTTAAATTTAATTTTGAGATATCCAATCTCATCTCATCAACTAAACGACTATAATGGGGTGTTTAGCCATGATTTTTTTTTTTCACTTTTCCAAAGAAAACAAGTTTGGTCATAAAATTCCAGAAAATTCTGTTTTCATTTTTTTCAAAAAAAATTCTAAAAATAACAAAAGTTAGTGTTCACTTTTTTCACTTTAAATTAATTATACATAAAAACTCAAACACGACTCTAATTCATTTCCTAGCCAAACAACTAATTTCTAAATATCATTTTTATTTTAAAAATAAATTATTTTACACAAAAACTCAAACACGATTCTAATTTATTTCATGACCAAACACAATTAATTTCTGACTATTAATTATTATTTTTATAATAAAACATGATCAAACGTGTACCCAAGCAAATAAGATTGATTCTTACTAAAAGTCTAGTGCATCATGAAGCCCTTCTTTTCTATAGTTTTACTGAAATGATGTCAAACCCACTTTTTCTTGTTTTCCTGTTTTATTAGTTCATAGCCTAAAAACGCAATCAAAATTGGTGTAGCCCTACGTAACAGCTAGACGTACCATAGATATATATATATATATA
>NW_006239254.1:656654-661555 GCF_000226075.1 Solanum tuberosum | reverse complement strand
CCATAGATATATATATATATATATATATATATATATGGACAGACAATGCATGCCCATTTACATTCTTGTTTCTGCTATCTTTATTTCAAAATAAGTGTTATCTTAATTTAAGATGAATTCAAATTAATTATCATCGAAGATATTTAATATCTTAATTATCAAGTCAATTTGATGTGAATTCAAATTAATCAATTTTTGTATTATGTTCTCACTTATAATGTTTAAAAAAATTAAATTAGATGACATAATATATCACGTACACATCAACATGCATGTTAATTCTAAATAATATTACACTGATGGTATATAAGACCAAATAATATTTGAGACAATAATAAAGTATCTAGTGGCTTGAGAGGTTTGTAATGTGACCCTATATATTGCTAGCTAAATTTCTTCAAAAAATCATGTCTGCACTTCAGTTAACTAAATAATTGTAGATGTGACCTATTGTAAAATACTATCAACGGATGTGGTGCAACGGATATGACTGCTTTTTCAAGCCACAAATTTAATTTAGTCGAGCTTTGAATATGAAAAAATTCTTGATAGAAAGTGCTTTCCCTCAAAATGGGGCCCTACACAGCATGAATTTAAATTAATTAAGCTCCAAGTATCGAATACGAAATGAAAAAAAAAAAAAGAGGCTATAGAAAGATAATACTTTTTAATCATTGGAGACAGCTTAATTATATAACCTATCTTTTGAAGTTAGCTTATATTTCAAGTAATGCCCATAATTAGTTGTCCAACATTATTCAAGAAGGTTTGAATACTAATAAAAGATTGAAAAAGAAGTTTGTTTTGCTTTTCCATACACAAAATAAAGAAAAGTAGAATCTTCTTTGGCTGCATCAATTAAATCCATAGGTGTCACTTACTTTTCATCTATCAATAAATTCTCACTAAATAAAGATAAATTTCTTTATATAAGGAAAAATCTTTTTGGCCAGAATTTGATCAGAATGGTAAAATAACATATGTATTCTCTTTGACTTCATAAATTTTTTAAATGAGATAATCACATTTTATTTACTTTTACATTATTCACGAGTTTGATCATAATAATTATGTAAATCAAGAACTAAGCATAGAAAAGGAAGGGGGGGGGGGGGGGGGGGGGGGGGGGGGGGGGGGGGGGGGGGGGGGGGAGAACAAATTAAACAAGTATTTTCTCCGTATCAATTTATTTATCTTACCTTTCTTTACAATTTGTTTGAAAAAAATGCATCTTTTTTTTTTGGCAACTCTTTAATTAATTTCAATTTTTCACGTGACATATTTCTACTGCAAGATCAAAGAACATCTTGGTACAATCTACATATCTTTAATTTAATACCACAAGATATATATTATTTCTTACTTTTTCAAACTTTGTGTCAAATTAAAACATTACAATCAAATAAAAAAAAAAAAACCACCCCACCCCAACGCCCAACCCAATCCGTAGCAACCCTTTAGGTCTTTCGAAATTGTCTCTCCCTCTCTAATACAATTGGCTAGAAATCGTTATTTGATCGAAACTAAATCTTTGTAAAATTATATTAAAAGTTTTAATTATACATTTTATATCTGGCTAAAAAGGTTGGTTCTTATTTATCTACCACATTATCTTATCAAATCTAATTCTCTCTTGATACGTTTTTCAAAATCCTCTCTTTAGAGTAAAGTATTTTATGGAGTAAAAAGGTAAAAAGACCAAAAACCAAAAAGAAAAAAGAAGTCCTTTTATATTCAGTGGACATGAATCACTATGGCATACTTCATAATGAAAAATTGACCATATGAAAATCTTTAGCACTTGCGCATGAGCATGACTGACAAACTAAATGTTAACGAGAAAAAATAATAATCTCAACGCATATATATATATATATATATATATTTTTTATTTTTATTTTTAAAATCCCTATTTCTGCAAATTCTGAAAAATTATCCCTATGGAAGTAAGTCAAATATATGATTCCTTCGTGTTAATTTACCTGACACATACGATTTAATTTGACATGATAATTTTTTTTTAAAAAAAAAAGATTTTTTCGTAATTTGTAATTTAAAATAAATCATAGAAATTTATGTAGTAAAAAATTTCATTTAGAGCAAAAAAAAATTTTGGAATTAACTTATTTTTAAATTTAATTTTGTAACTTTTTCTTAAGACAGATTTAAAAAAAAATGTGTGACATATAATTTGAGATGAGAAGGAGTATTAAATAAAAAATTATTATTATTTATTTTGTTTGGACATGTGTGAAGTATTTTGAAGAGAATTTTCAAAACATAAACTTTTTGCCTCCAATATAATTTTCTTAATTAATTCAAGAATTGCCCCTCTTTAATTATATTTTCACTAATGATGAATACTGTAATTTCCTCAATTACATAAACCACAAAAATTCAACCAAAATTGCTTTTTTGTTACCCAAAGGTCAAAAAGTTGTTATTGTATGAGACAAAACATGCCAAGAAGAATGGAATTTTCTTTGGATTATTATAGCATCTCTCAAAGTCTCATCATTATCCATCTTTTTATTTTTTTTATTTTATTTTTTATATATATTTGCCAATAGAAAAAGTTGAAAATCAAAGCTGTTTTGCATTTAAAGCAATCACCTTTATAAACACTTTTGCCTTTTCTGTATTTCTATCATTGTGTTCTTTTTTCCTCCACTACTAGTGACTTGTCATGGGTAAAGAGCAAATCTTTATAACGATAATAGTACGTAAATCTGAGTCAACTATTAACAAAAGATAAATTTGAATCATTTCATATAGTTTAAGAATAAATTTATGGCAATCAAAGTCCGCTAACTTATTTTGTATATACTTCTCTAAAGTTACGAGTAGAGGTCTAATTAATCAGTCCATAAATGGGCAAAGTCATTAATCTAAGATTGTTCATTTTTTCTCAAAAAACCTCGTACCATTAAGAATATCACTATAGTAAATTTATAAGGCACGAATGAATCTTTAAAACAATTTTTTTTTGGTTAAACCACAAAGAGAGATATAACAAGTTAATATTATGCCCAAGTCCTGGTTAATTCAAGTTATGTACCAAAGTAAAAAATATATATTTAAAAAGTTAACTTAAAAAATTCACAGAAATTATAACAAACTTATTTAAAATTAGTTCCATTGATTCACTTGTTTTTAGCTTAATAAATATTTTTCAAAGTAGTTGAATGATTTAGGTGTCAACAATGTACTTAAAAAAATAATTAAAATTAAATACATGTCATAATTAAACATATGAAGTATGGAGTATTCATAATTATTCATAGTAAAATCCACAAAGGCATGAACATTTGTTAATTCCCCTACTTAATTACTTCTCAATTATTATTTTTTGTTATCCACTTGATATTTAGTGTCTGATATCTATTTTAAAGCTTAACTATATTTGAATTTACACTATAATATTACATTATAAGAATAAAACACTTTCTACCAAAATCGATATCAAACTCAAAACTCAAACTTGCTATCTCTCATAAAGAATAAAAAAATCCTTGCTTTAAAACTGTTTCCCAAATATAGTTTCAACTTCAGTAGTTATTGAAATTGGCACACATAAAATGACCCACCATTTTAAAGCTCCACATGCCATAACCCACAAGGAATGCTATTTAGTTGGACCATCATTTTCTCAATAAAATTGTCTTAATGTTTTCATTACATTGCTCTTCAATCCTGCTATTGCCAATCATGTCAATGTCAAGTCTTCATCCGTCTTAAAATATCTGTCATATTTTAATTTTTGAGAGTTAAAGTATTTGAATTTTAGCGTCCAACATTTTAGGATATAATTATCCATCAGACTAATATATAAAGAATTGCAACTTATAAAATTTATGTATAATATTTTAATATCAAAAACGAAGAAAGCAATTTCCCTAACGGAAATAGGGAAACTAAATTTTACAAATGACATTTCAAGTTCATTATCTCCTCAGTCCTCCCCGCTCCAATCCACACTCCTTGACCATTCCACCCCCAAAGTGTTTTGTTAGATTTTATATGAATGTTCTTGGGATAATATATTTTTGATTACTTACCAAATATTAGATCAAATACGAGTCAAAAACCTACTTATTTTCGTTGATAACAATTTTTGTAAAAAAAAAAAACATTTTCCATCGTACCAAACACCCTATAGTATCTACTTAAAATTTATTATTCTAAATTCATAATGATGAGAAATTCCCTTTAGATTTTCCAGCAATAAAAACATAGCTTCTCTCTTACATGAACTTATTTAATTATGTTGGCAGGTAATGAATGTATCAATGAGTAAAATTCAAGGATGTAATGTACAAATCAATTCTGAACTAACTTAAATGTTGTTCACTTGTGTAAGGTTAGTTAGTTATGTTATTAAATAACAACATGTCGGTCCATGCCTTAATTATTTGTTTACTGTCACATCCATTTTATTATCATCTTAATCTTATGTTTTATCATGCTAATCAAGTTGTGATGTCATTAGCATGGTAAAAGTATTGTTTTTTTAAATTTGAGTTTTGATGTTCAAAGTCAGTCTTTTGTTTGTTTAGTTTAAGAAAATAAATTACAGAAAACAAGAAATAAATTAATCGACTCTGATAAAGTAATTATTATTCTTAAAAATTTTAAGTCTCTCACTTAGGGTGTGTTTGGTACGTTTCCAATTTTCTCATGTTTGGTTGGGTTAAATATTTTGGAAAATATTTTCCAAATCAACTCATTTTTCTCAAATTTAAGGAAAATGACTTCCCTTCAAAAATTAAGGAAAACATTTTCCAAAACTTTCCTCCAACTTCAAATTACAATTATTTTGTTGAAAAAATAAATTTAAAGCTTATTTTAAAAAATATTTTTCAACTTCAATTTTTTTATTTTTTTTATCCCACCCTCACCCC
>NW_006239254.1:637241-656533 GCF_000226075.1 Solanum tuberosum | reverse complement strand
AAAAAAATCAAGTTTGTTTTTAAAAAAAAAATTCAATTTCAATTTTTTATTTTTTTACCCTATCTCCCCCCTACCCCTGCCACCACCCCACCCTCCCCAAAAAAAATTAAGTTTATTTTTTAGAAAATATTTTCAAAAATCATTTTCTACTCTCTAGTAAAATTAAAAGATATTTTCTCAAAAATATTTTTCATTCATAAATCAAACACTAAAAAAACTTTTCCGAAAAATATTTCTCACTCTCTTCTCTCTTTCTCTTGCTCTCTCTTCCCTCTTTCTTCTATGTAATTGTTATTGGATAATTTGGGTCACTAGTTTTGGCATCATTACATCACACATGTATTTATACACAAATCATGTATCTGGATAATTATATTTTCGTTTTTGTCTTTTTTAAGTATTTATTTATGCATAGATAGACTCTGTATATCAGAAATTTGATTGATACCAAATATATGTATTTACGTATAAATATAGTAGATACATCACAGATATACTGAATACATTAATGTCCTCTCAAAACCAACTTGTAACTATGCAGAGATACACAAGATACATCAATGCATTTTTATGTTGGATAAATAAAACTGAATGAAACTGACATTGGATGAAATTGATATACACATGTCGATAAATAAATTAGTGAATATTTGATATTGAGTATACTGATACACAAAATTGTAAAATACAAATATATTGTGAAACACAAATACAAAAAAAAAAAGTAGAGGGACAAGGGAGGAAGAAAGGAGAAATACATTCTCTAGATACATTGTATCTACAGGCATATACATTACACATATTGGCAAATATAGTGTATCTAGAGATAACTTGGATATAATACGTAACTATTAAAATTATCGATACATTGAGTAATTATCACATATACTAGTTAGTGTGTTTTATGAAAGTTGCTCTACTAGTTGTCTTGATAGAAGTCATAGTCCAATGGCCAAGAGACACATTTGATATGCACTAGCATTTTTGCAGGCCAGCCCAATCTTTTTGAGCAAACTAAGATTGATTTGGGCCTCTTTTTAGATTTTGTTGAAAGAATTTCTCTTAAAAAATTGATATAAAACTAGGATAAATTAGATAAATCCCATAGTTTTAATATGAAATTACAATCTATCCCTAATAAGTTTCTAATTATATTAATCCCTTAAAAATTAAAAAAACCGGATACAATAATTGAAGCTCGGATACATTAATATGTAGCTCGGATACATTAAATACTATCTCAGATACATTAAAAACTAGCTCGGATACATAATATGTAGCTCGGATACACTTAATATTGGCTCGGATACATAATATGTAGCTCGGATACATTAAATACTGGCTCAGATACATTAATATGCAGCTCGGATACATTAAAGAAATAAGAAATTTTGGAGATTTTTAAAATTAATAGGGGATAATGGAAATAAGTGAAACAAAAGATGTGTATTTCTGTAATTTGTTCATGAAACTAATAAGTTGTAATGGCCCACAAACCGAACTGACCCATTGGGCTTTAGTAAGTTCTGTTGAATAATGTGACTATGTGAATCTCTTCTACTTTTAACCTCAAATGATCAAATGTGGGATTATCTAAAGTTATCAATTACTCTGTAGTTTCTTGTTCTTTGAGTTTGATTATTATTTGATGTCTTTTGAATTTATTTATCGTATTATTTTGTTGCATTTTACTATTCAGATTGACTTGTCCTTTTTTTAATAGTATTTTGTTACGATTTCTACACTTTCGTTATTTCTTTTTTCGTACAGCTTTGTATTGTTTCTTGAGATGAGGGTTTGTTGAAAATAATCTCTCTACCTCCAAGATACGGTAAGGTTAGCGTACACTCTACCCTACCCAGTCTCCACTTTGTGGGATCATACTGGGTATATTATTATGCATCTTAAAAACGTTAATCAAAATTGACTAAAACAAACTAATGGGAAAAAAAACTGACAAAAAAAAGTAGTCAGAACTTTTCATGTAATTACCTAATCACTCTTTATATATATATATATATATGTGTGTGTGTGTGTGTGTGTGTGTGTGTGTGTGTGTGTGTGTGTGTGTGTGTGTGTGTGTGTGTGTGTGTGTGTGTGTGTGTGTGTGTGTGTGTGTGTGTGTGTGTGTGTGTGTGTGTGTGTGTGTGTGTGTGTGTGTGTGTGTGTGTGTGTGTGTGTGTGTGTGTGTGTGTGTGTGTGTGTGTGTGTGTGTGTGTGTGTGTGTGTGTGTGTGTGTGTGTGTGTGTGTGTGAGTGTAAATTTGTAAATGAACTTGGAAAAAAAAAGAAAAAAAAAAACTTACCATCAGAAGCAGCAAATCAAAGCAACTGACAAAGATGATGTATTTTTGCTTTGTAATTTGCACATTCATCGATCATTCTGTTCCTTTACCTAGTGAACAATGAAGAGAAGATAAAAATTAGGGCTAAGGATTTTAAAAAATAATTTTAATTTTTTTTTAACTTCGTAAAATTTAATTAAAAAAATGATTTTTTTTTGTGTTTTTGCTATTCATCTGAGGATATGTTTAACAATTTTAAATTTAACTAGCAAAGATTTTCTGAACTTATGTTCCAAAACAAAAACTTACAATGCCTAAGCTGATGAGGCTTACGTTTCATGATATTTTTGTCCTACAAATCGCCTCAATATATTTTCACTACAAAAAGCGCCTTCTAAACACGGATCGAAAACTCTAATAGGGTAATTGTTCTTCTTTTTACCTAGATCCAAATTTCATAATAACTTGAAATCGTTGGTAACTTGTAAAATTCTCAAATATGAAAAATTAAACTTGAACCCTATATATACTTTTTAAAGTTGTACTCGTATAAATTTGAGAAAATTACATAAATCTTTCTTTTTTTTCTCTTATCTAATTAATATTTTTTTTTCACGTGACAAATCCATCTTATTCACCAAAAGAATATCTGTAAAAAATATATCATTTCATACGTACAATAGTCCATACACCAATATGAAATTGAGAAATAACATAAAAATGTTATATGTAGTTACTTATTATCAGAATCTTGTTCAGATTCTTTCTAGCTAGTCATGATTAAAATTGGACTTATATCTACACTATTTTTATTTTTTTTAAAGTACGACTATAAATCATACTGTATATTAAGTACGACAAAAACTATCAACAAGAATTATAGTGGAGTGATAAGTATTTCATCATCCTTAATCAGAGGTTTGAATCCCCTCGATTACATATAGTCGTCTTTGTTAGGGAGCGTTTTACACCCTAAATGTGAGATTTTCGACTTAGATTTAGTCAGACTCTAATGTAGATTTCGAACACCAAGGGGAGAGTATGACAAACAACTCCTGATTCATCTATCACTTTATTTCATCAGTTGTGTAACTTAGACATGTTACTTTCTCAGGTCTAAAAAAGAACTCAAGTGAAAATTAGACTTTTAAAAGAAGAAGACAAGACATAAAATTCCAAACAATAAATCAAAGTCTAGTACAAAACAAATCATACTTTGTCTATTTCAAAATTCACCAAGAACTAAATTCCAATACTAAAATAATTATTTTTCAGTGAATAAAACAAGCAAATATAAATAGCATCAAAACGTACGTCATCCCCACACAATTTTTCAACCTCAAAAAAAGAAATTAATAAAAAATTAGATATACCCATAGTTTAGAACTTATAGAAACCTTGATTACTACTTGACAAATAAGTAAATACAAGACAAAGTATACGTAAATTATGTATACTTGTATGCTACATTTTTCATTTCTTTTTTAAGTTGGATGCGTATATGTGTTCGTGCATTGGTTCAATTTCCCATAAAATACCTTTAGGTTTTGACTAATGTATAAATAAAATATAATAGGAGTATTATTCTCACCACCTCATTTCAGTGGTGGAGCTACCTTACTATTAGTGGTTCATCCGAACCCCGCGGAAAATTATATAATATATATATGATTAAAATAATTTTTTAGGTATATACAGTAGATGTTGAACCCTTTTCGGCTACTTTATGTGTCTATTTTATCAGATTTTGAACTCCATAATTGAAAATTTTGGCTCCGCCTCTGCCTCATTTTATGTGATGAGACTCAGAGTACGAAAGCAGACTATATAATAAGCTTTGACGTGAACTAGACATACAAAATTTAAATTTTTGGATATAAAAATTACATATTTAAAAAATATTTAAAAAGATATTACAAGCTAAGTTATAACAAATTTAAAATTTTTAAAAGACATAAAAAATAAAATAGAGTCAAAGAAAAGCTCCTTTTGACTCTTCAATAGTAATTGTATCAGATAAATTGAAACCGAGTGAACAGTATAATTTACCACTTCTAATCCGTAGTATACATCTTTTAAGATTTCTATCCACCATATATATAGCCTTATTAATCATATAAGAGTATGTTTCTAAATAATAATCTATTTCTCTTATAATATATCACTATTTGGACCGGCAATAGTAAATTTAAAGAAAAATGATTTTTTATTGGAATATTAATTATTTGAAACATTTTAATTTACCAAAGCAATGTAATATTTCGAATACTAGGAAATATTTATTAATGAAGAATGGAGTCAATTATTGAGTTAACTATAAGAAGCTCTTAGCTGACCATAAAAGAATGTGATGTAATGGATAGATTTTTTTTTTTAATCACATGTTTCGATTTCAAGTTTTGAATATAGAAAAATATGTGATAAAAACGCTTCTTTTGAATAGGCTCTACATGAATCAAACCTCAATATGAATATCGAATTCTGAATATTTTTTTTTTAAAAAAAAAACTCATATTTGACTTTAGAATACAACAGCCAACGACATAAAATAGGACCCAAATTACTGGCAATATGGAAGAAAACAAAGTACTTGGAAAAAGAAAATCAACAAGAAATTGACTGTCTAACTAATAATACTACAAAGAACTAACTTACAAGAAAACATATTTTCAGACCTTACTCTATTATTTTATTATTATAATTATTATTATAATAAATGAGTACTCATTATGAAAATAATTCAAGAAAAGATTATTTTTGGAAATGAAGTAAGTTGGTTTTCTTGGAAGTTTGATTAGATCATAAATGTTTTTTACTTACAATATGTGATGTTCATCGTCTCGACCACGATGTCTTATTTCCACACATTGTTTTTGCATTACCCAAAGATAAATAGTACTAATTATACTCCTTCAGTCTATTTTTACTCGCTCAAAATATTAAAAATAATTGCTCAATTTTACTTATTTAGTTTAAAAAATCAAGTGATAATTTATTATTTTGTATCTATTTAATCCTTTCTATTAAATATTCTTATTCATTTTTCAACATGTAAATAAAAATAAAGAGGAAGAATATAGTAAAATCCACATAATTCATTAAGATCGATCACATATCAACGACACAATTCAAGCTCATTTCTAAATCCCAATTTACTAACAAGTTTACAAATTAAATTATTTCAAAATTATAAAGATTCTAATCTTTGGGCTAGTCCATCCCACTTATGGGAGGTGGACACCTTCAACCAAACGTACCTATAAATTTATAAATTTTCAAACTTAGAATGCGACAAGAGTCAAATAAACGATAACTAAAGACATGATGTTTTTCTCTACTAGTTGAACTTTGTTTACATTATTTTCCACATTTGCCAATTAAGTGACAAAATAGTATACTTGCAAAGTCTAAGCAAGTTTGAAAAAAAAAACCCGTTACAGGTTTTATAATAAAGAATCCCTCCTCCCACTACGTTAAAAAAAATATTCAGTGGCAATAAATTTTCCTTTAACCAATAATATTTACTATCGCAAATTTTTTTAGTGATACTGAGTTATTATCATTGTATCAAAGTTACTAAAAATTTTAACGACATTTATATAGAGTACTGATTATAAATATACATATTATATCATTACACTCAATATAATTACAACAGCAAAATCCTTTATTTATTATTCTGTCCTGCACATATATGATTGATGAAATTATCTAGTTTAATTTATATAGTGATTTTTCCAAATGGGTCATAAATTTTTTACACTACTTAAATTACTGGATATCTATCCGGTTATTGAATTCTTAAGTATAATTGCAGTACCATTTATGGGAATATGGATAAATATAAGTCAACCCAATTTTTACCCAACTCACTTTTATCCCTATAAAAAAAGATGGGCTAGTCAAATTATAATCCTTTTTATGTTGATCCGTTATAAATCAAAAATATATTAGTCTAAACCTATAAATTTTAAAATATAATTAACGAATTCAATATTAATACCTTAAAGTTGATTTTTTCTGTCAAATTTAGTTTTTTTACAATAAATGCTATACAATCACATGGAATGAATACCTGATACACTAATAGTTAAATTTCTTCATTCGATATGAAAATACGATGTCCTGACTATTGAAAAGAGGGGACCAAAATGTTCAATTATTTAGCTCTATTATATAGTCCTTGATTGAATAGCGCATATATCTAATCAAGAAAAAATGAGTACGAAGCATATATATATATATATAGAAATATATGTAACTATGATAAATACTGATTCATCTATCACTTCTTCTTTGATATGTAACTCTCTCAACTCTCAAGAAAAATCATAAAAAGTAAGATATATAATATTATTATAAACTAAAATACAAGGTGACAAAGCAAAAACATCCAAACAATAAACCAATAGCCAGTACGGTACAAATATACACCTTTTTGTACATTTCATAAATCACAGTCAACTAAATTCCAACTCTAAATTTTTATTCAGTGAATTCAAACAAAAAAACATAGCATCAAAAACGTCATCCTAATTTCACACCCCGAGATATAATTAAATTATATATTAAATAAATAATTAATATTTTTTTTATTTTTTCTTGTAGAAACCTTGATTACTTGTTGACAAATAAATACAAGACAAAACTTATATGTATATCTTATTTATATACTTTACATTGTATATTACGATTTCTTTTTTTCACTTAGATGCGTATATGTGTTCGTGCTATATTTGTTAATTAGTTTCCCATAAAATACCACAAGTCCGTGGATATTATTAAACAAACAATTATAAGAAGTAAACATTTTCGTTCTATATTAGTTGTCAATATTATTAAAAAATTTCATTTCAAAATATATTACTTCCTCCATCCACTTTGACTTGTCCAGATTGAAAAATTAAAATATAATCTATCACTTAGTTTCTATTTTACCTTTATTAGTAACTATAGTCATATTTCAATACATTTTTCAAAATAAATTGTCATTTTATATATTGTTCCTAAAGGACTGTGCCAAGTCAAGCAAAATGAACTGAGAGAGTTTTATCAATCAATTTATAAAATCAAAATAAATTTAATTAACTTATTTTCCATTTCAGTATTACAATTGATTGTTTACTAAAATAAATACTATATTGATTACATAAAAAAGAAAGTTAAGAATAAATTAATAAAATACATTTTTTATTTATAATTTTTTAAATATCATATAGAAAAATATGACAACTAATATGAAACGGAGCGATTAAGTAAGCACAAATTATAACTATTTGTTTATTAAGAATTAGGAATATGGTCAGCTATATTAAAGTTCCCATTTGACTTTAGGCTACAACAGCACCACGACACATATTCCTACTCAGAGCACTGCCAAATTTGAAGATACCAATTTAAATATATAATATTTCAAAAAGCATAGAATAAAGTAAAAAATAAATTGACTGACTAACTAATACAAAGACTAACATACAAAATTAGGATTTTCAAACTTAAGTCCTTTATTTTATTATTATTTATATATACATATAATATTATCAAACACAAGTGTCTCTACATGATCCGTACCCCACTTCAAAATACAAACATAAAAAAATAAAAGTGCTTGTCAATTGTCATAATATTTTTTTAAAATGATTATTTTTGGAGGAAAAATCCTTTTGGCAAAGAAAATTGGCCAAAATTTGGTCAGAATGGTATTTTATCTATATTATTTTATTTTATTTTTGAATATTTTTACCCTTTTAACTTTAATATCTTTTAATTAAATAATAGAAAAAAGATCAGTTTATTGTAAAATAAAAAAGATATTATCGATTTTTTAAATTTCTAACCAAATTTTATGGCCATTTAGCATTACCCATTTTTGGAAATGAACTTAGTTGGTTTTCTTGGAAATTTAATTAGCTCATAAATGTTTTTATTTTATTACAATATGATGTTTCATCGTTTCGACCACGATGTCTAGTTTCCACACATTGTTTTTACATAGCAATGTGTACTAAATGAGACATAGTAGTAATTATAGTAAAAACCACATAACACTAAATGAGACATTTTTGCACAATATTTCACATCCCACCTTGGACGTTGTCTATTAATTTTTTCCATTTCATACCATAGAGTAAAAACAATAAAAATAATAATAATCTCACTTTAGCCAAACACAATTGACTAATGTATTGCGAAACATTGAGAGAATTGATAATTAAACAATTAATCTATTATTTGTTGAGGAGCAAGCAAACTCCTTTGTTCAATAATCATAGTAACGAAATATATCTATGTACTAATTATAGATTAATCATAACATTTCTGATAAAAAGTAAAATAAAGTCTCGTTTCCTCTGTTGTGCTTACGCCCGCTTCTTGCTTCTTACATCAATCAAAACCTTTGAGAGGCAGACATGTGTCGACGCCTGATATGTGGTGAGACGATTGAGATTAATCCACCTAGAGGTGGTCTCATCTTTGACCTATAAATCATCTCATCGTACGGCCTTCGATAGAATTTCAAGAATGGTTGAAACGATTCGCGACACTTATCGACCCGACTAATAGTGTGACCCTTTCCACCATCTTTCTTGAAGAACATAGCTGGAGATTGAAAAAAAGATGGCCTCATAGCCCTAGGATGATGAATTTCTGAATGATCAACCATATCTTTACTCTTTGTTGGCAAAGGTGTAGATGGGAAAAAACTCTTTTTCATGGGGCCCATATTGTTGTTGCCACGTGGCGTCCTGTCAATGGGTGATGCGAATGAGTAGGACCTAGCATTGAGTGGTGAGATGGCTGGGCCCATGTTGGTAGTGGGTCCCACTTTAGCTGATGAGGTGTCAGTTAAAGACAAGTACCATGGCTTCACAGAGTCAAAATGATGTGAGACAGTAAATGAGAATCTTGATGATGAACATGATCCAATTTTGCCATCTGAAGATATTGAAGAAGGATTGAATCTAAGTGATGCAGCTCTTGGATATGCAGTGAAGTCATTGAACTCTAATGACTCTTCAAAGTCAAGTGATGATACCACCATGGTCAATGGTGCTAGATCAACAAATGTCTTCACACCCTACAAAAATCGAAAAAGTATTAAATTATATGTGCTGACAATACAATATGCTTACTTAGTCTAGTCAATTACAAAGTAACTATAAACAAGTATTTCATAGCAGAGCAACACCCAATACACCAACAACTCTCATCATATGAAAAGAGTTCAAGGTCCAATTTATGGAACTCTTGAAAAAATAGGATGAATCGAAATATAGCTGCTATATCAAAATTAGGTATGAAGAGCCAACCAGACTGATGACCAAGTGGATAAATCAGAAATCTTTATGATAAATATAACTAATAACAAATAATTAATTTAGTATTATAAATTAACTTTACACGACTTGTTAAATTCACTATAGGTTTAATCGAATTACTAATTTGTCTCGAATATTTACTTTTTAATACAACGACTCAAACACTCACTCGATTCATCGCGCTTTTTACGAAATGAATAGAAGAAAATAAATACTTAGTAGTACCTTCCAAAGATAAGAGAAAAGTGAAGGAGGATCAATAACAAAAGCTTTGTGAAGTCTTCCAGGGTAATAATCAGCAATAATTTTCAGTGAAGCCAATAAGATATTCATAAATGCTGAAGCGGACCTGAAAAAGCCTGCAAAATACAAAACAGTCCCCAATGATTTAATTTAGTCAAATGTACCCCTAAAATATTAAATAAAATAATAATAATAATAAAGTGAAATAAAGCAAAAATTCAAATTCAACTGCATGCCATGTTTGATTTTTTTTCACCTTTTTTTGAGTTCTGGAATCTGACAAAGTAAGAAAAAGTAGAATTATGGGCACTTTTGCATGACATTATTGAGCATTTCTAATGAAAATGACAATTTATACCCCTACATTTCTTAAACTTGAAAGCAACATCTCAAGGGCACTCCAGGCAAAGCATGAAAATATTTCAGAATCTTGCCTGCCTAAAAATGTAGAGGGTATTGCAGGCAAAAAATTGATTAGTTAATTAATTACTCTTTAATTAAAAGTGATTAGGCGTGGCATTGGAAATTAAAAAGATCTGAAAGGGGGTTTTTGTATAAATTTTATAAGAAAAAGTGTTCCTTCGTCCATTTTTACTTGTCCACGTTTGATTTGACACACACCTTTAAGAACAATAAATAAAATGAAAGTGTATAATATGGGTAAAATAGGTTTAAAAATACATTTTAATTTTTTTTAATTCAATAAATAAAAATAAATATCTATTTTTAATACAGGGAAAATTATTTCAGTCTAAAATTTCTTGGAAAGATCTCAGAATATAGAATAGAATGTACATTAAATGAAGTTCCCTAATATAACAGAGAGAAAGCTGAGTTCTGATTTGTTATGTAAGTAAATACTTTATCAAATTACTAATCTACCCTCTCTTTTCAAATTCATTATGAGATAAACAAGGGTAATATTGTCATTACACGAAGGCAAAAATGACTTACTGGCATCAAACAGAATAACAAATTGTTCAACACTTTTGGCCATGGTTTGAATTGCCACCTCCAATGTAAACACCAACAAACGAGTAAACCTAAAAATAGAAATTTAAAAAATGAATTAATTTTAATGGATCAAATCTCAATGGATAGTAACAATAATGTTACAATATACCGTATTCGTACAAATAAGGTACTTTCATTTTAAAATATTGAATTTTTAACTTTTAAGAGTTAAATCTCAATGAATCATAACAACAATATTATAGGACTTTATCGTATTCATAGAGATAAGATTAAAGTACTTATAAATGGTCAAATCTCAATAGAGCATAATAGTAACGTTACAATACTTTATCGTATTCGTAAAGATAAGATTAAGATACTTACATTCAAAAATATTGAATTATAACTTTTAAAGGTTAAATTTTAGTAGATCGTAACAATAACGTTACAATACTTTAACGTATTCGTAGATCGTAGAGATAAGATTAAAGTACTTACAATTTCTGTGAGTGAAATTTCTGGTAATCTTGCTTGATCCGGAAAATCTATAATTTGATCATTAAGATAAACAACAATTAGTAACTCAAAAAAAAGTGTTTATAATGTTAAATTTTAAAAAAGGAAATAATAAAATTCAAAAAAAGTGAAAATTACCAGAACAGGTCTAGATTCATCATCATGACCAGAAACATAAGCTAACCCTTCAGCTAACTCAGCAGAAAATTCATCAGCAATAAGATGATCTGCAACATTTTTATATATAAAAAAAATATATTAAAATAAAGTGAGATAAAATATATTTTTTACTCTTTTTAGGATGAATTTTACTTTAATCATAATATAGATTTTACGTACTTTAATAAACTCAAATCATTCAAAACTTTTTTTTTAAAACATGAAAACAAGAGAGATTCTCTGTTTCTTTTTTTTCTTCAGAAAAAACAAAAAGAGAAGACAAATTTATTTTCTTATTAATATTCATAATTAAAACTAAAATAAATAAATAAAAAATAATTACCAATTCCTAAAGAATCTCTCCAGTTAAGACAATTCCTCAAATGCTTAGCTGCTTTCTTCACATTTTCACCTTTCACTTTCAAAAATCTCTCCACACAAGCATTGTTACACAACTTCTCCTGTTCAACAACAACAAAAAATAAATCTTCAGTTATAATTCTTAGTTTTTTTTAATCGCATCGAAGCCAGACTAATTTAAATTCATCCATGTAGGGCTCACTATTGAAGCAGTCACATTCGCTACACTACATTCTTTTATGGTCACTCGAGTAATAATTACTAACTCATCAAAATTGCTTTGTTGAAGAAAATTGAAAACTCAAAAAAAAACAACAAAAAAGACGATTTTACGAGATAATAACTATTGATCATCTGAGAAATCAACAAATCGAGAAACAAAATTGAGTACCTGTTTAACAGAAAGAGGAGCTTGTTTTTTGAGAAGTTGAAGAACAGCTTGAACTCTTTCTATATCTTTGTGTTTTTCATTGTTGATTTGCTCTTTTTTTCCCATTTCTCAAAATAAGACAAATTAAACACTACTACTACTTCTGTTTCGTCGTAGAAGAAGATTAATCGATCACGAAAAAAAAATAAGGAAATTATTATGACACAGATTCTACTCTTCTTCTTTACGCAACCATTTTTGAATACAAAAAAAAAACAGAGAGATAAGTAGAGTGAAATATTATAAAAGAGAAATAGAGAGAGAGCCCGTATATATAGGCGTGACGGAAGCCGTTAAATGAAGGATAAACCGATAAATAAATAGTCAACAGTTTTCAATGACGGCTTGAAAGTGAGGCCTAACGGAAACCGTCGGCCCACTACATTTTTTATTTTAATTATTAGTAATTAATTCCATTCTTTTATTAATGGTTTTATTTATTTATTTATGGAATATAAGCATAGTTCAAATGAAAACAAAAAACAAGAATATTAGCAATAGGGAATGAATAGCTTGTTTGAGTTAGGTGATTGTAGCATTGATAAACAATTTTAAGCATTAAAATTAATTTTATTTTTATAAATAAATAACTTTTAAGGTATTGTTGAATTGTTTTTTTCCCCCATAAAATGATTAAAGTATTTTTTAAAAATAATAGATTAAGTAACAAACGTTATAACAGAATAAAAGTCATAATTGCGTTTAAATTACAAATTTTATTGGCGTATAAAGAAGAAAAAAGAATTTATGTGTTTAGTTTGACTAGATGTATTTAGACGTAAATTCGTCTTTGTTAAAGATTATACGTAATTAATAACACTATGTGACCGTTGTTTAGATTTAAATTACTTAATAATAGAGAATCTTTAAAATGTCAGTTATTTTTTTATTGGAACTTTGAAAATGAAATCTTAAAAATAGATTTAGAGTTCTTCATGGCCGACTCAAAATATGACCGTTGAAACTATTTTAACGTTTCAAAATGTGCCCCAAACTTTAGAAATGATCATTTTACCCTTGTTCAAAACTTTGTATTTTTCTGCATAAGTTTTGCAATTTTTTTTTTTTTTGCACAATTTATCTATTTATTACTACGATTTATCCATTTATTTATAGAAAATATCTATTTATTACGATTTTGATAACCAAATTTTCAAATCTCAAAAATATACCTCTAGACTTCCTTTTGAGTTTTGACAGGCCTAAAAATGATTGTTGGAATTATTTCAATATTTCAAGACTTCGCCTCAAATTTTTATATTTTATATACATAATAAAATCACCACAAATTTATATTTATCCTTTCTCTTTTTTAGTTTCGGTTATGATTGGCTAAAATTGGGGTATTGAGTCAACCTATACAACATCGATTGAGTCTTCCATTAACAAGCATGTTTGTTTGGTACAACTTAATTAATTTCATATATTATTATCATTTCATTCTTTATTAATGATATTATTTATTTATGAAACAAGCATAGTTCAAATGAAAAAAAATAAAAATATTACCAATAGCTTATAAATAGCTCGTTTGAGTTAGGTAATTGTAGCATTGATAAACAATTTTAAGCATTGAATGCTTTTGAACGAAAAAGCATAGTTCAAATTTAAACAAAAAACAAGAATATAATATTACGAATAGCTAATGAATAACTTGTTTGAGTTAGGTGAGTGTAGCATTGATAAACAATTTTGAGCATTAAAATTAAATTCATAAATAAATGACTTAAGTATTTTTAATTATATTTTTAAAATATATATTAAAATCATGTAACGGACATTATAACATTATATAATAATAACACTAAGTGACCGATAAGTAGATTTAAATGGCTAGTTAATAAAGAACTTAATAAAATAAAATAAAAATTCACGCAAACTTTACCAATTGTGTAAAATACATCTTTTTTTTATACAGTTTATTGAGGATTGAATTGGTTCATGCGTATTGATCCAAAATTGAGAAAATTTTTTTGTTTCAAATATCAATCTATTTATGTAATTTATCTATTTATCATGATTTTGATAATCAATCTTCAAAATGTAAAAAAAAGCTTTATATTTCTTTCTGATCTACCCCAAAAATATGATTCTTGGAACTGTTTTAACATTTAAATTTTGCCTCAATTTTTTGTATTTTATATATTTTAAAAAATCACCACAAATTTAATATTTACCCTTTTCCCCTTTTAGTTTTGGTGCTGAAATTACGATTTTGAGTCCATCTATAATGAACGATTTGAGGTTTTACATATATAGAATTAGCAAGTATGTTAATTTGGCACGATATAATATTTTTGATAGTTTTTAAAATTTATAGGTATAAGCCATATATGTTGATTAGGTTACTTCATAAGCCTCGCATAACTTTTATAAAAAAATATTGTTAACAAAAAAATTATCCTCAGTCTTTAGCATCGAGAAATCGAAAATGTTATGAGATGGATTTGAGTAGTAGTTATATCATTAATCAATCTAATACATTTGTTGGAATCCTTTGTATTACTAATTCACAAAATTCATGGTATTAGTAATAATATACACCTCAATACATAATAGACAATATTATACCTAGGTTAAAAAATTACGCAAAACAAAAAACTAATAATATACAAATATAGTGCATATATTATTTTTTCTAATACACTCTATCGAACGACCTGATCTAGAAAAAATAGCTTGACTCATTCTCTAGTGATCTTGCAATAAATATTGCAATTTCATAGGAATATGTGGTGAGGGAATATGGTGCTCCATCGATCTCAAATTACTAACCGTATTTCTCTTTGAAGATAACTATTTTTAGAAATCGAAAAAGTATACTTTTAAAGAGCTTTAGTTTTTATTTATTTATTTATTGCGAAAGTGTCAATTTTGGCAACTTGATATTAATTGAAGAGCTAGCAACATTAAATACCCACATTTGTTGGCAAATAATTTCTTTATACGACGGCCTAATAAATAATAAGAGAAGTACAGTTGAATTTAAGTTGAAGTAGCTTTCATCAACATTCTTTTTTCATTTCTAAATTTAGCTTCATATATTATGTCCTAATTTTTGTACGCTCTTTGAAATTTTTATGTATTTATAAATTTTGTGATTCTTGATTTGGCGAATGGGATGGGGGAGTTGAGATAACCAATCAACTGAGCTAGATTTCCCCAAAAAATAATTACATTTGCTAACTAAATATATACTATTTTGTATCAAAAGAGATGTATATACTAAAAAAATTTGTATATTTACTGGCTATTATTTTGAACGATGACTATTTATATTATTTTCTTTATTATAATTGCATGTACCAAATATCAAGTGGTCTATATTAAGGGATCTTTAACATTTTTAGTCCACATTTGTGGCCATAGATGGTGTATAATCAGTATATAATTAGTGTATATACACTTAATACATCGATTATGCATTATACATATATGCTAAAATTTATTAAAAATAGAAAAATATTTTTGTTATGAGCTTTGTTGGGCTATTATGTAGGTACGTAAGAATTCCCGTATTCCCATCGTAGTGTAAGTAATTCAAATTGACTCTTTCTTAATTATTTTGAATATTTTTAAATTAAATTCAATTTCTTGTACTTGTCCTAAATAATCTATCACCCTTCCTCACCCTATTATCTTAACTAGAACTTGTATACAATTTTTTAGAATAAACACATCGAATCCTCACCAGATACACGGATATAAGGAGAAGAGATTACAAAATAAAGAATCAAACTTTCATAAAAAAAAAATTCAAGTAGTCAATCAACTGATTCACTAATTGATTGTTACATGGACCTTCCAAAATGGAATTTTGATTTGAGGCATTTAATAATGATAGATAAATAAAGTATGGCACACATTCTGACTGCTGCTATATATGTCTACTGTATAACTTTATTCTTAAAAAAAACAGTAATAATAATAATAATAATAATAATGTAGTTTGGTCCCTTTTGTGCCCAAAATGGTATCATAGCAATGGGACCAAAATGCAAAACAATATGAAACAACCCGTGAAGGGATATTTTGGGATTTATTTACAATAAAGTGTAAACCATAGTAATATTATTGTTCTGGAAAATTTGTAAACTTCCTTGTTTTTATCCATTTTTATGATATACTCATTTTGTCTTATGAATTATTAATGTTTTAGGCTATAGTAGATTAGTAGTTAGCTATATTATTATGGATATCTTTTGCCCGTATATGTTTTTCTTTCTTATTTAAAATAGCAATAATTGTTACACTAAAACATGATCTACCTACTCAAATTAGAATAATTCATGTTTTGCTTTATTAGTCTTTTTGTTTGGGTTACTATTTATGATTTTCGTGTTTTTTTCTTCCAACTACCTTAATAGTGTCAAATGTCAATTACAAGTAATAAGATAAAGTTTTTTATTTGTAGTGAATCAATAATTTTGGGTGACAAAATGAGTAATTTAAAATATTTGTTTGACCAAATTTTCATTCACACCACGGCTCAATTATTTGGTCCAAGTATAGCTGAGAGAGTTGCGAAGTAAATATATATATATATATACGAATTAACATTTGAAGTAGTTATTTTTAAAATCAGAACTAATAAAACTAAGATTCTGGTTCTGTTTCTGTTAATAAGTGATTATCCTTTCAATTGTGTCGATTGATGTGATTATGATTACTCCAATTGCAATCACGAAAAAATTTATTTTATCGTGTCGATCATATATATATACATGTCTTTTTAAACCCTTGACATGTATAGACTAAGTGAACGTGAATATAACTATGTAAATCAATTGTCGAGCCTAATAGGCATGCAATTATCGGAAAGTATAGTCATAAAGTTATTAGTTGACTATGCTCGAGCAGAACGTAAACTAACAAGTAGTAGCTTAACTCGCTACATAGTTCAAGATTGAGTTAGCTAACATTTTGAATTGCATTTGACTTTTTTTTAAACCCATCGAACCTCGCAATTTTAATTATTTGATCTACACCCTACAATTCAAACAAGAGTACTAATAATATTATATTACAAGTTCAAAATTGATAATAATTTCCTTATTTCTTTAGCCATAAATAGTTTTTGTTTTGTTAGTTTTATGTAATTAGGAAAAATATAAATTAAAAGAAACCACGTAAATACCAAGAAAAAAATTAATATGGTCACATAAATCCATAAGGCCATAAGTCAAAAGCTTTGATAAATGTATGTGAATTCCATAATACTAAAAATATATTCTAACTCCGTCCTCATTACGTCGAAGGCCAATTTTTATTTTTATTTTTATTTTTTTAACACAAATGCATGTAGAGTCCTCCAACATTCTCCACGTGTAATATTTAATAAATTATGTCCTTTTTATCCATATTAAAATATTTTAATTGTTATTTCCACCCCCGAAGTTTTACTAATTGTCACTTTGGGTGAATTAATAATTAATTTACAATCCTCGAAGTAAACAGCCACTCGACCGTTTTCGAAATGCCAAAGTCAAAATATTAATCTCATAAACTATTTTTTTAACCTAATGCAAAGTAAAAAAAAAGGAATATTCGGTTATTTTTTAATTAAAAGTAAAAAATCATTGCATGAGAAAAAAGATTTAAGTGGGAATAAAGTGAACATTCAGTAAAAGTTGCTGAGTTTATACTTCCAAAGACGAAAATTATGTAATTAGCTTTATCGTGTTAATTAAAATAATATTATTTAAGTAGTTGTTTAGTGAATATTTCATTCGTTTGTCTTCATTCAAATATGTATTAGATTCTTTTTTGTTTTGCGTTCGTTGAAATTTCTTCATATGTATTATACTATAATAATATTATTAGCGTTTCCCAATTTAAGTACGAGAGTTTGAAACATATTTGATTGATCTCCATTTAAACATTAATGGAAGAAAAATAATTTGAATCGACGGCATAGATAAGAAAGAGTGAAGGTCGTGTATTAGGGTAAAATATTAGTAGGGATAGAGTGTCGACTTGCCTTGTGAAGGTTTAGTGTCAGTCGTAGGACTAGTCGTATCGTTTTAGTTCTTGTTATATATTATTGTTTATTGTATTTCGATTATCAATATGTTTTGTTGTTATTATTGTTTTTCTTTTCTTATTGACCGCTATGATTTTTTTATTGTTTTCATCTTATTTTACTTGAGTTTGATGCACTTGAGTCGAATGTCTTTCGAAAACAACCTCTCTATCTCCTTGAGGTAATGGTAAGGTCTGCATATACTCTACCCTCCTCAAACCCCAGTTTGTGGAATTTCACTGGGTATATTGTTGTTATTGTTATTGACAAAGAATGTAAGTTTTTTTTTTGTTTTGGAAATTACATGTGATTTTAGACAGTATTATATAGTTTATGTAGTTAATTGTTTTTTGAAATTTGTGATCTTAAATATATTAAGTATAATATTTATTTGTCTATGAAAAAAATTCATTAAGAATAGCTAGAAAACTATAAAATCAATATTTTAAAAATTATTTTTTTATTTTAAAACAGACTAATAAATAAAAAAGTGTCACATAAATAGAAACATAAAGATAAATATATTGACTTCTTAAAAATAAGATTGAATTTCCACTTTTATGTTAGCTTGCCCACCATGAATTATAGCATTATTGAATTTTCATGATTTATAAATGTCGTCTAAGATTCATTCTTGTTCACATGAATCTCTTTTTCACGTGCCAAAGTGTACTAAAGTTTTGGATTTTTCTAAAAATAAAAATAAAATTCACCTAACCTAATTTGCACAAACATTGTTTCAAAATTTGAACATCAATACCACCCTCCCCCATCAACCTTCAATATAATTGTTTTCTCTGCTCAATTTACCCCCTCCATTATCACCTAAAAATAATTCTCCACACCCCACAATCCACCAACTCACTACAAATTATAACTATATATCATATCATGATTTGAATCATTGCATTTTTAAAATTTAAAGTTAAACTAACTTACGCTTATCTTTGTGTGCTTGTAATGTAACAACTACCCCCCCCCCTTCTCCCACCACCTTCATTTTTT